>NC_074721.1:29018175-29190675 GCF_947242115.1 Biomphalaria glabrata | reverse complement strand
TTTAGATCTAAATGTCGGTCTAGATCTAGCTAGATCTATTTCTAGTTTGTGTGACAAATGACAATGGAGATATTAATTTTTATTTGCGAGGGGAAAGTCTTCTTGTCATTAGTACTCAACTGTAGCTTAAAGTAGGTCAAGAATTATTTGTTTTTTAGTGTTGCCAATTTATCTAATTTTGTTAGAAGAATAAATCTTTTTTAGTTTCTCTTTATTGCATGTAACATGTTATTAATCTTGAATGTATGGATAAGGTTAATAATTATTATTTAAAAAAAATATAAGTGTACGCTAAATGAATATATGTAGATGCAGAGGCTGAGGGATAAAGCACTTGGAACCGTAAGTCCAGTGTTTGAATCCTGGTGAAGACTCTAGGTGAACCACTTCGTGGGCCGATTTTTGAGTTTGTGTTTCCACCCAAACTGTCTTTGTAACCTTGTTTTATGTCTTGATTAAGAAGTGTATACTTGTAGCATTCTCGGAATAATTAAATACAGCTCCAGATTTACGACAGTGAGTCTACCAAGGGCCTTACCCTATACAAACTCAAAAATATACACTTTTAAAACTAAAATATCCATATTAAGTATTTTTTGAAAGGAAAGTGAGATGATATTTGTCAAGGACTCCATTTCTTTCTACTAAAAGGTCGCGTGCTGTAGGATATAAGTATTTTCATTCATAAGTGGATCTTTAGTAAGGTTTCCAACAAGTGTAGGGGCCTCAAAAAAACAAACCTGCCACAAACTTAAATCCGGCTCTGGGTGATTTGAATATTTATTGCATATTTAAAATAAAATTAAAATACAAAGTATTGCAGCTTAGTAACTTTGTAGAATTCTTTATGTTCTTTCAAATATGTTTACTCCAATTTTGGTACGAATGTGCTAATGCACCATAGCACCTCGGAGTCTGCTGAAGCACTTTCACAAGTCAGATATCGGCTTTATGTGATTAGGTCTTGTCGTTTTCCGTTCCATTTTTTTTGTAATCACAGGAAGTACATATTTGGCTTTTTTTAAAAATTCCTACATTACGTCTCACGCTAGATTTCTGCCTGGTCATCGATCAGCCGACCAATCAAATGTCCTCTTTCATCAGCTAAAATCTCTGACCATTTTTTTTATTAAGGCTTTTCGTTTCTCTTACAGGGAGGTTAAAGGTCATTTTATGTATACATCTATTTGTTAGAGGGCTAGAGCTATTCGGGAATTAAAAGAAAGGGAAAACGAATGGGGGGGGGGGGGGGTTAAGGAAAAAGTAATGTTAAGAGAGGGAAACAAATGTCAGGGGGGGGGGGAATAAATGTGTAAGATTGCAGAAGTGAAAACCATCACTTATCTGCAGCAAGAGAAACGTTACAAGAGAAGTATTAATTACCTTTCAGAGAAATGAGAAACTAGAGTTGATCCTGTGAACACAAGATAGAGAGATATAAGAGGTGTAGAATGAACTTCAGAGAATTTCGAGTTTTCAGGAAGTACTGCTGGCGGTGCGAGTTTTTAATGATGCCAGATTTTAGAAAGTACTGCTGATGATGAGGTTTTTAGAAAGTACTGCTGATGATGAGGTTTTTAGAAAGTACTGCTGATGATGAGGTTTTTAGAAAGTACCGCTGATGATGCAGGTTTTTAGAAAGTACTGCTGATGATGAGGTTTTTAGAAAGTACTGCTGATGATGCAGGTTTTTAGAAAGTACTGCTGATGATGCAGGTTTTTAGAAAGCACTGCTGATGATGAGGGTTTTAGAAAGTACTGCTGATGATGAGGTTTTTTAGAAAGTACTGCTGATGATGCAGGTTTTTAGAAAGTACTGCTGATGATGCAGGTTTTTAGAAAGTACTGCTGATGATGAGGTTTTTAGAAAGTACTGCTGATGATGCAGGTTTTTAGAAAGTACTGTTGATGATGCGAGGTTTTAGAAAGTACTGCTGATGATGACGTTTTTAGAAAGTACTGCTAATAATGCAGTTTTTAGAAAGTACTGTTGATGATGCAGGTTTTTAGAAAGTACTGCTGATGATGAGGTTTTTAGAAAGTACTGCTGATGATGAGGTTTTTAGAAAGTACTGTTGATGATGCGAGGTTTTAGAAAGTACTGCTGATGATGAGGTTTTTAGAAAGTACTGCTAATAATGCAGTTTTTAGAAAGTACTGCTGATGATGCAGGTTTTTAGAAAGTACTGCTGATGATAAGGTTTTTAGAAAGTACTGCTGATGATGAGGTTTTTAGAAAGTACTGCTGATGATGAGGTTTTTAGAAAGTACTGCTGATGATGAGGTTTTAAGAAAGTACTGCTGATAATGAGGTTTTTAGAAAGTACTGCTGATGATGCAGGTTTTTAGAAAGTACTGTTGATGATGCGAGGTTTTAGAAAGTACTGCTAATAATGCAGTTTTTAGAAAGTACTGCAGAGAAAGTGCATGATCTTTGAAAGTCAGTTATTGCGAAGTCAATGTTTTAGAATTTTGAGGTTCGCATTGGGTTATTGGGATTCAATGTTTTAGAATTTTGAGGTTCGCATTGGGTTATTGGGATTCAATGTTTTAGAATTCTGAGGTTCGCATTGGGTTATTGGCTAGTCAATGTTTTAGAATCGAGTTTCAGAGTTAACTAAACATTTGAAAAAAAAAATGAGAAAACAATTTGTAGATTTGTAAGTACATATGTTTTAATCTGAAACTGATAAGGTCGTGGATGAATAGAGATACACAAACATCTTGTTCTTGTTTAATTCAATTGGAAATAGGAGTACGGTACAATTAACATCTGATACTCTAAAAAACTGAATCTTGAATATTATATAGCGACATACATTCTCTATAAATAGTATTCGGTTGTTGTTTTTTTCTCTTTAGTATTTCGAGCAGATCATTATTTTGTTTTGTTTTGTTTTTTAAACTAAATTTCTCTTTTGAATGGGTGTACCAATACATTGGATGTAGGCCATACATAGTCTCTTTCCTTTTGATCCCAATTAGATTTCTACATCTAAGAATGTCTATAACTTAGGCTTAGATGAATGTGGTCAGAGCTGGAGCAAGCAAGTTATGCTTAGAAATCTACATCTCACCCTATACATACACTACCACCAGCACCATTGTGAAGGCCTCCGTGGATGTTAGGATCGAAGCTTTCGGGACTTGTACATATTGCCTCATTCATTCAACACTATTTCACAAGTTGTAAACATTTAAATACTTCCACTTCACAGACAAAAGTCATTCGGATTAGGTCTTGCTTTTTTTTTTACAAAGCTTATATCAACTCACTCTGACTGTCCGTCCGTCTGTCTGTCTGTCTGTCTGCCTGTCAGTCTGGTAAAAAATTTGTACACATTATTTATCCCACACCCAATCTCGGATCAAGCTGATATTTCGCACAATAATTTCTTTTACCTGACAACACAAGAATGAAAAAAAAAATTAGTTACTGTTGGTAATTAACTAGTTTGTTTGGTATCTCGAACAAGGGAAAGAAATTGTACTTCACTGGAGCGGTGGTATACGCTGACTTAGTCCCCTTTATAGGTGGCCGCTCTAAATTGTAATAAACAATATATAACTTTACAATCTTCTCTGATCATATGTACCTCACTAGCAGAGTGGGTCAGTAGGTCAGCCCGAGGAGGCGCTAACCACGAGTTCGAATTAAATTAAGGGCTTTCGTTGTTTTTTTTTTTTTTTAGTTTTTTTTTTTTTAATGGTATTAAAAACTAATTACCGGTACGGTAGATCCACCCCGATATCCCTTTTCTTTGCCCCCCGTTCCCATTTTATAGGATCATAGAGTATTGAGAAAGCTAAAAGGCATGAAACACTTGGTAAAAATATTTCTAATCGCACAGATTTATTGTTGTTGGCCTAGCTCTATTACAAATTGAATTACATAACTGTTCCAAACTAATTGATATAATTACATTTCGTATAAGCTTTTTTTCATTTCTTGTTTCTCCTCTGATATTGAAGATTTCCAAATAATATACAAGTTTGAAATGCGATAGAATAACAAAAAATCTGGCAATAATTCTGGTATTCGCGAACGCCAAAGAAGATATTCGATTTCAGAAGATCGACTCCGGCTGCAATCGAATCTTTCTTACAACAACTCGGCCTCATCTTATGGAGTGAAATGGAGTGAGGGGCGAGAGGTGAGAGAGAGAGAGAGAGAGAGAGAGAGAGAGAGAGAGAGAGAGAGATAGAGAGAAGAGAGAGGGAAGGGTGACAAGGATAGGGAGGGGTAGACGAAAACTGGCAAAGGGGGAAAAGACGGCTGGGGGGGGGGGGGGGGAGGGGATATGTCGCTGCGATGTTGCTATTTGGCTCCTGAGTGTGTGTGTGTGGGGGGGGGTAGCAGTGTCGGCCAAGACAAGGGGTAAATAAGATTGGCTGGACGGTGTCCAGTGATAAGCCTGATAGAGGCTGGACTCAAAGGTAAATTAGCTGGACTTGCCATCCTTGGCGTCAGAAGTCTGGGGTTACAGACAAGAGACTTAAGAGGGAGGAGGGGAGGGTGGGCGAGTAGTAAACATGGCGATTATTTTTGGTCGATACCCGGTATTCGGTCGATACCCGGTATTCGGTCGATACTCAGTATTTGGTCATCTGTAGAACTTCACTCTTAATTAGACTTTTTTTTTTAATTATCACAAAATAGTGTTAATTTATCATGTTTAAATTTCTCTTGACAAGAAAAGGCTTTTTTTTTTTTGTTTAATTGAAACTTGAGCGAATGCTAGGTGACATTAATTGATACGTTGCACGCCGACTGATGGATTGTGTTGTTAGAATCTTTTATAATTCTCAGTCTGACGCAATCTTCTCATTATCTTTGCTATTTGGTCTCTTTTTCCAAATCTGTTGATTGGAGTGTTACGGAGTTGAGCAACTTTCCAATGTCTTTCTTCCTACCTACGTCCTCGTAATGGTTGCTTGATAGCTAACTCACTAATAATCGCATTTATTATTAGTGTTTCTTAGTTTGACCTTAAAGGTATCTCCCTATGCCCCCCCTTCTTTTTTAATTAAGGGAGGTGGCGTGGTTGCTAATTGTAAATGGTTTTGCTTCCGAACCGTGGGGTCACGGGTTCAAATCTCGATAAAGACTGGCTTTTGATTTTCGAGATTTTTAGGACGCTATAAACCGACAACCTTTCAAAATCTCGTCAACTCAACTCTGATGGGAGCTCGACATTAGTTTGGGAAAGTAAAGGCGGTTGGCCACATGACACCCTCGTTAAATTTCAGCTAAATATAAACAGATGACCTTTACACCCCCTGCCTTAGAGATTGCAACGTCTCAAAGGAGTGCTTTACATTTTTTTTTTTGTACATGGAGGCTGGATGTATTTTGTATTACCTTCATAACTTTGTCATGTTGCAACATAATAAAAGTGGACATTTGATTGTGACTTAGAGTTACGTAGAGTTGCCCACATTGGGAACAATACTAAATGACGATAGAACAACGTGTTAACAAAACAGTTACCTCCCTCATTGCGGTGGTATCGTGATTCATCTCCCCAGTTCACACACGATTTTCAGAATAACCAAAGTATTGAATATAATTGGCTTCAAATCAATTACTGAATTTTTTTTTTCAGAGAGAAATGTTACATTCAAATTTTTATAAATGGTTTGTATCGAATGTTTTCGTTTCATTTTTTTTGTACTCAAAAGAAGTGTTGCTTTTACTGTAAGACTAACTACGTTAGGTTTTGAATATATCAGGTAAATATTGCTAGTTTTAGAAGTATTAGCAAGGCTAGGTCTTTGATCCGAGCACAACAGACAACGCTTACAAAAACCGCAGCGTCTCTTCAAAACATTTTCTTCAAAAATATCATTTTTCTAATTTCTAGCATTCTGATATTTCATCACGCTTTGATGTGATGAGATTTTTATAGTTTACTTCCTTTTTTAACTAATGGTTATTTACATATTTGCATTAAATAATGCCTTGATATTCTTCTTTTTTTTTTTCCAGAACTCAAGACAGCCAAAACGTGTTAGGTCGACCTTGAAGTTGACCTTGTCAGAATGTCTGTGGCCACGCCGCAGTCGTGGGAAAAAAGCACTACCAATTTTAGCGCCATCGTTGCAGAATTGACCCAGATGATGGCCATCGATAACACCACGCTCTTCTCTTCCGGCTTCATGGACAACATGAGCTCCTCCTACATCACCGACATGTGCAACGGCACGTGCTCAGGCAACGGCTCCAACAACGGGACGTCCAGCAAAGCAGACGATCCCGGGCAGGTCTACTCCATCGGGGTGACGGTCATTCTGGGATTGCTGGTGGGTATCGTTAGCCTGGTGACTGTCCTGGGTAACATCACGGTGTTGCTGGCCTTCGGGTTAGAGCGCACCATCCGGCAGCCAACCAACTACTACTTAGCCTCCTTGGCTGTGTCGGACCTTCTCATTGGGACGTTCTCAATGCCGCTGTACACGCAATACTTGCTCATCGGGAGGTGGCCCCTAGGGCCTTGGCTGTGTGACCTCTGGCTGTCGCTTGACTGGACGGTGTGCCTTACCTCTCAGTACACCGTCTTTCTTATTACAATGGACAGGTTCCTCAGTGTGAAAATCCCGGCGAAATATCGCAACTGGAGGACGGAAAGAAAGGTCATGGTCATGATCTCGGTCACGTGGATCCTTCCCGCGTGCGTGTTCTTTACCACGATCATCGGCTGGCAGTTCTTCGTAGGGATACCGGAAAAGAAAGAGGGAAACTGCGAGGTCCAGTTTATGAGTGACCCCCTGTTTACCTTTCTCCTGACAATCGGTTACTATTGGATAACTCTATTTATCATGATCGGTCTCTACGCAGGCATATACAAAGTGGCTTTAGACCTGCAGAGAAAGTCGGACGAGAAGCATAAGAAGATGCAGTCCACCATGGAGTTGGCAGGCGACAACCCAAACGCCGCCGTGCGAAGCTTTACTCACGAGCACGATGGCGCCAGCAACAACAACAGCAGCGGGGCGGGCGACAGCCAGGCGCCCCAGCTCAAAGCCAACAAGAAGAGCAAGAAAAAAGTGCTGGAACACAGTAACTCTAGAAAGTCAGTCAAAGCGGGGCTGCCCGTGCCGCCCGGTACCCAAGCAGTGAACACCACCAGCTTCAGCACTGCTAAACCAGAGGACAAAGATGAGGACAGGTCTAGCAGCCCCGCTTTCGCCTCTGATGACGACAACAGCAGTAGCGGGGGAGCGGTGGGCACGGCGAAGTCGCCCCAGAGCCCCGCCGTTTATTCCGGGAAACCTCACCCTACCGGTGGAATAGTAAACAGCGTATTGTACGCCAACACTGGGGGTCTGGTTCGCTCACTGCACGGGGATTTATTCTTTGGGCAAACCTCGGATGCTCCTGGAACTCAAAATCTTTTGCAACCCCCTCCTCCGTATTCGACGCTCGACGTGAAGAACGTGAGCGACACCGGATCCGACGTCGAGGGAAGTCAGCTGTTGGAATTTGACAGCGTTTACTCTTCCTCCGCCTCTGATCGCCTTGAGAAACAAACCACGCCCCTGCTACAGAACGAGATTTTAAAAGGCTGTCGGTTTATAGACGAGAAAAGCTTTATGGCCACACTTAGTTCCGAGAGTGCCGCCTTGCTTCCGGTCATCACGGGAGAATCCGAGCTGGACGACTCGGACGTCAACGACCTTCACGCCTCCTCTCCCATATGGAAAAGGAGGACCTCTCTGCCTCCTCTTGCCACGGATGTATTTGATCTGGATGACGACGCTAGCGACTGCCTGATCAGCACCGATTTCCCCACCACGACAAGCAACATGAACGCCAGCAACGTAACTCCTGTGTACTCCAACAGCAAAAACAATCACAAAGGGCAGAGGCCCCGGGCCGACACTGCCAACACGCTCACCTCCACAACCACCGGGGCCGACACTGGCACCGACGACAGCAGCGGGAACAAATCCAGCGAGGCGCCCCACGGGGCGCACTCGGACGGCCAAGGTAACAACTGCTCCAAACAGCAACTGTCCGACACCAACGAGGACAGCGGGCGCTCCGACACCAACTGTCTCTCCGCCGTCCGCCGCCGCCAAAACAAAGACACCAGACTTCACACCTTCGTCAAATCCGTCAGGTCTAGAAACAGCAGAAGACGAAACCGGCGGGAAAGGAAGTCAAAATCAGAGAACAGGGCGCGCAAGGCCTTGCGGACTATCTCATTCATTCTAGGCGCTTTCTTACTGTGTTGGACGCCCTATCATGTAGCCATCTTGATACAGGCCATCGACAGTAACTGGGTAAACCCTGTCTTCTATTCCTTCAGTTACTGGCTTTGCTACCTAAACAGTCCTATTAACCCTTTCTGTTACGCGTTCGCTAACGTTCAGTTTAAGAGGACATTCCTTCGTATCATGAGATTCAACTGGCACAGGACATGAGAATGGCTAGTTCATAGCACGTGTAACTTACTCTATATTTAGAAACAATTATCTGAACTATGCTGACCGTTTGAATGACGACATATCTATTAGACCACCATAGATCAGCGGTTCCCTACCTTATAAGTCCAAATGATCACTCTCGGTATCTGAGCTGTGGGGATATTATATACGTGAAACTTGCGAGCATTCACACACACACAGACTGTTTCTATTAGAATTCAGTGAAATAAGACGGCTACTACACAATCAATTCAGTATATTCCCTATAAAGATGCCGTCTTTATTAAACGTCTAAATTCTTCTCTACCATCATGTCAAATCCTTACAACTATTGCGTCATCAATTTGTGTTGTACTAAGCACTTTTTGCTATTGAAATTTAATTTTTATTACTGAATACTCCCTGAGTTAGTAGTGTTGTGATCATACGAGGAACAACTCTGATAACTGTGATACACTCTGTAGGCATGTAAACAAATCCCCACCACATTTGGATACATTCAACCAATAGCTATAAGCCAATTTAATGAGTAACTTATACTCTGGATCACACAACACTAAACCTATTTGACATTAGTAGCACATATAGTCTTGTTAAAGCTTGTTGATGTATATTACGATGGCCCGAGTTTGTACCTCACTAGAATTTTTGGGCCAGGATATAGTTATCTATATTTCTAAAGGCTAATCAGAAACTCGGACATTTTACATATATAAATTTAGATTCTTTTAATTGTATAGCGTATACAATCTTAAAAGATTTCTAAATGCTAAAAAAATGTCATTGTTACTTTCTTCTCTCAAAACTACGGGACACGTAGACAACAGGATGGGAACCGCTCTTATTTCTATAGATCCGTTGGTTGTTGTTGTTGGTGGGTTTTTTTTGTTTTTGTTTTGTTGTTTGACCTTGCTAAATGTGTGTATAGTTGTTATTAGCCATTTCGCTCATTCATCTAACTGCAATGGAACGAAGCTTCTCAAACATGCGGGCTCAGAATCTCATTGCATCCGCGCAACGCTTAAGTATAAAGAGCCCTAACCCACTGACGCGTTATTAATATGCACTACAGTTAAGGGGCCCCCCAGTACTACATTCCCCTCCCAGCTTAGGGTGAGTGAGATAGAGGATGTCCTAATGGTTGCGATGCAACGGATTGAGGGGCCCATGAATGTAAGTGGGGGGTTCTTGCTATTGATTTGATACAATGAATCAAAGCCTTGTTCTGAGACTTTGACCATTGTGCTGATACAAGCTCGCCTGTGATGTCTCACTGAAAGTTTCTTTTTGTTGGTTATCCTATTATTTCAAATGAATTGACCCTTAACCTTTCATGTATCTTAGCAGTTGTTGTTTTGTATCAAACCACTTCCCTCCACAACTCAACGCCGTTTGCGTTTTTAATGTTTTCTCCTCAAGCCGCGTTCACACAAGCCGTATGTGTCAGAATCTTTTATTGACAATTTCAAATGCTTGGTTCAGTGAACACATTTATTAAACGATCGGGACCATTTCTCTTCGTTTAAATTAGATCAAATTATAAATATAACCCGATTCATTCGAAAAAGAAATCTTGCTATTAAATAAAAATATTAATCTAGTTACAGATTTTATCTACATTTTTCTGAATCTACGCCACAGATACACTTTGACGTCACAAATACACTGTGACATCACTAATACACTCTGACGTGCTGTTGTGATAAACTCTAATGAAACTGAAACGGTAGATACTTATACTTTGAATTCATGTTACATTGGGACTCAAGATGAATGCAAAAACTTGTAACATCTGTAAGACAGTGTATCTTCTAAAACCAACCTATTAAAGCACATGACTTAATGCCAAAAATAATCAAATAATTAGACTACGAACGGCCATTTTCATTATAATAATGATTCCAAGCAGGATTGAACTCGTCCCTAGTTCTGGTCACATGACCGTGTTGTCAGCTTGATAGACTGTGAGGCTAGAGACTTCTGGTCTTTGTTGATATTGCAGAAAAAAAACAATACGGCCAGTTGGAATGCGCCTTGATAGCTTTGAACTTGCCAAATCAACATGTTAATTTATCTTAGACTAGAGAGAGAGAGAGAGAGAGCAAATGAGTGACTTAGTGAGTCTTGTGTGTATGTGTGTATGAGAGAGAGAGAGAGAGAAGGGGAGAGAAGCAATAGTGTAAACTGGACAAGCTATCAGAAATTGTTGAATGAACTGCGTCCCTCACAATACAATGCGTTATTTACACTAGGTTGTAAACTTACGCTTGGTTTGTACACGTCTCGCAGATAGTTCAAATAAATTTACTAAACTCTTCATTATATAATCTATCGACCTGAGATCTTTATTTTAACAAAGTTGTTTTATACAGTCATTGTTTGGTCTCACCATTTAGACAACCTAAATTAGTGGGTAAGAATATCAAATTTAACTAATGAGTTAGTCGACCCCGCCATCTGTTGAGTATTCTATGGCTTCTCAGTCTAGGTACAGAATCGACTAAAGAAGATTTTGACTTTACAATGAAGCTCTAACAATAACTCTGACACCCTTACAAGGCTTTCTTTGATAGGTAGGTGACTCATTTTAAAACAAAACGATCAAAACAATGGTAAAGGGAGATAATGATATGTACACATTTTGGTTATAGACTAAAACATTACAGTTGTAAATATTTCACACCGTGTGCACCAAGATGGACGAATAAGAACATTAACTGTAGAGTGATCTAGGCTTGTGTAGAATAGCAATGATAGTTGTCCACTTTGTTCTAATGTTCTGGAATGTGCCAAAGTAAGTTAAGTTCCCCTTTCAGACGTCACGCTCTATCAGGTAGATGATGTAAAGGTCATTGTATCTATGGCCCATGGGTAATGAGGCTGTCACGTGGACAGCAAAACGACCTACCACCTTTACTTTTCACCAACTTATTTCAGGGTACCCATTAAAGTAGGGTGGACTCAGAGGCGCCTTACTGATCCCGAAATTAAAAATCCCGGTCTATACTAGCGTTTTACCTCTAGGTCACCATGCCCTCGTATGTCCAAAAGATGCTAGCGAAAGGTGAGATGAAGTCAAATTTGACCTCGCCCTTGACATATCTGACCTTTGATAGGTCGCGTACAAACGGTATTTTTTAATTTACTTAGATGAAGGAGAAACTTTACATATTACTATGACTGGAAACACGGGGAACCAACATTTCAGCGATAATCTCGCAATCAGGAAGAGTGTTCGAGATTTCATAGAGTGATTCTCGTCTTAGATCTAGATATAAAGAGTAGAAACTGAACCGTCATTTTGCTTTCACTGCGGCGACTTCCTGTGGTCAGCGTGTTAGTGTCGAAAACGTTGAATCCACTCTCGTAGATCTACAAGCAGGTTTAAAATTACTGGAATGTCGCTAATGCGTCTAGGTCAAGGACATTTACTAAACAGTATCATTTAGACCAAACTGATGTAACCTTAACAGCGCTATGTTGACCGCTAGACACAAATTGTTATGAATCACTTTTTGGGACGTTTTTTAATCATCATTAAGGTTTAAGGTTAGAGATTAAGTTAATCAATTCACTTTAGTTGGACTTAAAGACTCGGTTAATTCCCAGTTTGAAGGAACCTGAAAAGAATGTACAGACCAATGAGAGCGCGCCTTTCCGCGGCACGATCTCAAGAAGACGCACTACTTTTTGTTTACGAAGTGCAAACGTTGATGTGTGAATCCGCGCGTGTTGAACCTTTCTTGTGTGTTGTCCTCATGTTTCTAGAAAGCTGAAACTCACAAGCACTCACCGATAACCATTCGTTCATTAGTTTCATATTACAAAGTTAAAAGATATCAGTATCACGTCGTCCTGTATTAACTATGACAAGCTCCTTTGATATCATGTGTATAACTCCTCAACTAACGCCATTGATTCAGCTGTTACCATAGAAATATGCATATATGTATGTGCTATGAATATACTTACGTATATAATGTACAAATGTACACACCTTTTTTGTACAACAGTTTGTGTAGTTAGGCATTACTACTATCAGTTGAATATGTCCATTATGAACATGATACTAATGTGCGTGTATTTAGTATGTGCAATTATGTAAATATATTCTAATAAAGATTTGCTAAAATTGTGAACTTGCTAAAAGCGTCACCACCATTTACATTGATCAGTTCGAGTATTTTCTGTTTACAAGAGACTCTCATTGCAATTACTTCATACATAGTGACCTTAGCTAGCCATACAATGATGAACTGAAATTGATAAAATTACGACAATAAAAACACCTAGGGGCCAGTGGGAAAGGTATTATTGAAAGGTAGCCACAATTTAGTACTCCTGTGATGTAGCAAACATATAGAACTGTTGTAGCCTTAAACGAGAAGTTTAATCAAATGAGTCTAACGAGTCTCAAATGTAGCTCTATAGTTCTGAGGAAGATTTCCAAATTGGCCAGAACAAAGCTAAACTAAAAACAAAACAGAATTTTCTCTAGAAGAGTGTAAGGCGTATCCAAATGTGTCAGTTTGTTGAGATTTTAGATACATTTGAAGAGTTAGTTTGAGCTTAAAAGTTAGATACCATTGGCGTAACTAGGGTGGTGGGAGGGGGGGGGGAAGGTCCAAATTTGAAAATTCCCCCGAGCCCCCACTTGAGGGTTTCCCCAAATGAGTGTCCGAAATTTGTTTTTACATTATCTCATGATGTCGAATGTCAAAATGCAGGGGCCTCAAAAGAGACCAGGCCCCCCAAATCATTAGCTACGCCACTGTTAGATATCAATACTTTGTCGTAAAATGGTAAAGAGGAAATGTTTTAGCGTCATCTTGGAAGCAAGTCATTCAGGATCCTCTTAGCTATTTAATGGCGTAAGGTGAATTGGGGCAGTGACTCCAAACATTTTTCGTGATGGTGGTCACAAAAGAGACCATTGGAGCCCAGCCTTAGCCACTTCACTATGGACCGAGGTCAGATATTTCTAAGGGACGGATATATTAGAAGATAGTAGTCAAATCAAGTTAAAACTTCTTGTCCAAAGTTTGATTTGTTGAGGATAGTAGTTGTAACAATTCAAAACTTCCTGTCCAAAGTTTGATATCTTAGAAGATAGCAGTATTGTTCTCTCTTGCTGTAGTATTAAGTTACAACCTCTTCTCCAAAGTTGGGTAAGACAGTAGTGTATACCAGAGGGGAACTGAAAGGGGGGGGGGCATATAGTTTTAAATCAGCTTCATTATGCACAGAGGGCAGACACATTTCGAGGGACCGGATAGCACACCGCCACGGGTCGGATGTGTCGTACTGTGGGCATATTGCTGTACACCTAGAAATGTTGCAGTAGTCCTTATTACAACAGTATAGAAGCTATAAACCTAACCTTTGAATGTGTTCAATACAGATCAAGCTATTGGCCCAGTGCGAGAATGTGGCATGACAACAGTTTATAGATCACCAAATCAAAGCAAAAAGACTAAGAGATTGTTCCGTTAAGGACATGCACGATGAGAAAAATCCCAATTTTTGTAAAATCCTACCTAAAAAAAGCACCGATCCTGGTAAAGCATTCATCACAATAGTTTCGAGGCAGGAATCATGATCTATTTATGTATTTTCTTGTAAGCACATCCATCAAACATCCAGGTAGTCTTGTCATCATAATCCTCAAAACATCTTTCAGATCATCCTTTTATTCTGCTAAGCACAGAAACCATTCGCTGTATTATGTTATAAGTCATAGCCAAAAAAAAAAGCTAACATTTATAAATAATCCAGTCAATACCGTACCTATACATTAGCTGCTTCTCTATAATGATTGATATATTTATATATATTTATACATTTATATGCATGAATGATTGAATAGTATTGTAGACTAGGATTGCCTTGTACATAGCTGCTAACGTCATATATTATAACTTACTCTACATATATATATAGTGTACAAACTTACTTTTTTTTCAGTTTGGAGAGTTCAGTGACGCGGGTAGTTAGGGGCCCTGGACCCCAGCTATGGTCCTCAGTGACGCGGGTAGTTAGGGGCCCTGGACCCCAGCTAAGGTCCCCCCCCTCCGTATATTAGTATCCATGTCCATACGATTTCATGCCCCCTCAATCGTCCAACTATCATGATATATATAAAGTAATGTCATTGTAATGATACACATACTAGCTTATCCTTTTATATTAGTGGTTGTGTCCTTTGTCTTAAGCTGCAAGGCTTGTAGGCTACCGTGTACAGGACAGTCCAAGACCTTAGCTTTCAATTTGCATTAATACCATAGAAACATCCAGTTTGTGCTAGATGTGTGTGTGTGTGTGAGAGAGAGAGAGGTCAGAGGTGAAATGTTAAAAGATTAATTTATTTTATTTTATTTCCTAATTACTTTTAAACCCGGAAGTGACGAGGTGGTTTATACAGTAACAGACGACTTAATGTGACTTCTGAAGTCTGATATAGAGAAGACATTTTAATTTGTAGTGTAACTTCAATTGCTCAATCCATATCTTTCGTGGTCTTCCTTGTAACGAAGCAGGGGTAGTAATAGCCTTTAGACATTATCCAATCTCTTTCTCTTTCTTTCTCTTTCATTCTCTTTTTTTCTCTTTTTTTTTTTTTGTTTCTTTTTCGCTTCTTCATTTATTTTACTCTTTCTATTTTCTTCGACCTTTCTATTTGTCTTTTTTTCTCTCTTTCTCTTGCACACTTTCTTTCTTTCTCTCTTTCTCTCTATCTCTCTCTCTTTGAAAGATCTAGCGTACGTCACTTATTAAACAGAACAAGTCAACACAAGTAGTATATTATTGATATAACAACACCACCATTCAGGAATACGACAAAATATTCAAATTCAGGTAGACCTAATCTATGTCTTAGACATCAGGAGGTGGCAGTGCAATTCATTGAATCAAATATTACCGGACGTATACTTTCAGTGCTTCATTAAAACTTCAAATCCTTACTTTACCTCTTGCTTGGCGCCCCCGATGTAAATGATTGAACAATCCCTCAATATTAGAATCCGATTGACCCTAGCTTGATGTCACTGGCATGTGTTTAAAATCATTGAATATGTGCATTCCTTCTCAGTGCACTTTGATCTAGCCAGACGTTAATCTTGTGTTGGTTTGTTTTGTTGTTGTGACGTCAAGTGTTGTGTTTGATAATAGCTTTGTTTTGATTTGTTTCTCTTATGTTCAGAATGTGGGACTAAGTTGCAAGAGAAACATTGACACTAGACACCCAGCACATTTACCCGGTGTCTCCTAAAAGCATTTAATGATGATATTATTTGTTTATAAGCCGAGATAGATGTTTAGAGTCAGTGTTTGTCATTGTCTTCGCCAGCGGGTCTACATTTAAGGAGCTGTGATAAAAGGGTCGGAGTTACGCAGAAGCGGACTGGGTGTTGAAATCGGCCCTGGCATTTCTATACAATCCGGCCCACAAATTGTATATCATATGATGGACATTTCTAGGTCTACCTGTCCTTAAAATCATTGTTAAGTTTGATAATGTATCGATAACTTAACGCATGCATACAATGAACTCTTTATAAGAAATATAGTAGACCAGCTAGACTCTATGTTGCTTTTTAATCGCTAAAAGTGTGGACCCTAAAAGGATGAAGCCAAATAGTAGCACTATCTACGGATGTAGACTATTACATTATTTCGGAAAATGTGTTAGATTAAATTAGCTTTACACTGTAGAGTCTGTCAAAGTGTTTTTTTAACATGACGTTCAGAGGGCCCCTTTTACAAGAGAATATTATATTATAAGACCTTTAACAATTTAATACGTTCTATAGTGGCATTCATGAGGCCCTTTAGGTGGCCCTACCGGCCCATTTGGGTACCGGCCCACCGGTCATTTGCCCGAATGCCCATTTGGCCAGTTCGCCCCTAGAGTCCAAGACTTTGCTACCGCCAACCAAGGTCTCACGCTTAATGGGGGCTTTCACATTTCGAACATAATATTGTTTTAACAAAACATGCAATTAAATATAAACCAATAATGGAACTAGTATTAAATGTACTAGCAGTTTATTTATTTCTTCACAAATAGAACAATCAGTACTATCTGTTAATATAGGTAAGTGTTTTTATTTTGTACTTTGAAAATATTACTTCAGATGAGTCACGTTCGGGGCCTCAACCTACTCAAATCTGGCACTGTGTGGGGTTCTAAAACAATAACTTGGTTGTACATTTATTGACATCTTTGCATACAGATTTTATTAAGTCATTGATGATGAATATAGCACAATCTTGAATCATATTGGACTCACAAAAATACATTTTAGAAATTAGTGCAACAAAAAAAAAAGTTAACACCAAAAACAATTTTAAGTTTTAAAAAAGCAAAACATTTGGAATAGGAGTCTAACACATTCGAAGTGATGCATGAGTTACTATGCAACAAACTTTTATCTTTCCATTTCGCTGTACTGTCTGTCTCAGCGCTCTCTTCTCAACTGACCCACTCCTACACTCAACTCTCTCCAACACACTCATACCTAAAAACACTTTTACCAAGGATTTCATCTAAATAATACCTACAAAAGACAATACACAGTTACACACTTATTGGTCACTCAAAACAAGCACACTTACTTTATTAATGTTTAATATATTTAAATTCAATTTACATACAATATATGTAAATTCAATATTTAAATCATATATAAGAATAAAATCTTTAGAGGATGTCTGTATGTATCTTTTTTTAACAATTATTGCTTCAATTTTTTCTTTTGTTTTTTTTACATTTAGAATCAATCTTAGTTTTAAAGTTCGATGGTTCATAGTTTATAAGCTCATTGCCTGCTGTGTCTGTGTGATAAGCCGGCCCTGTTACCCACAGTTGCCACTATATGTTTTATAATTTCCCAGCCGTAATACATCCATCATTTTGTTAGCCCCTGTTTGGCCTGCTGAGGGGGGTGGGTGTCCATAATTAGTTTTTATTGATCTGAAAGTTTGATTGACAGTAGATAATAACCTTTGATAAAATAGTTTTGGTGTTTTATTTTTAGCTCTGCGAGCGCCAAGCTTTTCGATCAGGCTTCCTCTAGTGGCTCCCTTTTCTCAGTTCTCCTTGACTCTCCCTTGTGGCTCCCACTTCTGACGCCTCTTTGTGACTTTTCTGGTTTTGACTCGCCCTTCTGATGTCCCTTTTTTTCTTTAAATAGCTGTCTCTAAAGAACGATAACTATTTTATTAACAAAGATTTATAATAGATTTGATGAAATTTGATTTGTTAAATGTAGATTTATGCAATGAGATAGAGACTTCAATTTAAACATTTTCCCTGTTGATATGAAAGTCTCAGTTTCAGCACAATCCTGGTGACATGCGTTGGTGTGGTACTATGATTAGATCAATAACAACTAAAATATTTGACATATCTTCAAAGCTATACATAGCAATACAATACGATTCAACCGATAGTAAGAAATTCCAATACAGCGCATTGCAAATCACATAATATGCTCTATTATCCAATATCCGCTGCTGGAAGGGAAGGTGATCGCATCTCGAATAATATAATCTGTACAACCAATCATTAGATCAGTCTAGACAAATAAATGTAGATCATCTTTTTATATCGCATTTTGGTCATTCTTGACCATCTGACCACTCACGACTTATTTCAACCAATTGTGAGGTAACATTTATATATTTTTTCTATTAAGTTTTAAAAACCCAAATGAAACTAACGGTTTCCGACCAAGTCTCTAACGTGTGCTTCATGTAATCCTTGAATCTCATAAAGCTGCCTCATTTCAAGAGACTGGTTATGTTCCGTTAGGATTACTAATTGAAAAAACAGCTTGACTCGGACCACTCAGTTGAAGTCGATTTGTTCAGAAGACAGAGCTCTCACTTCTGTCTACAAGAAGTCTATTTCGAAATAATGGCGACTCCGAAATCAACCAAATATTTATTTCAACAAAGAAGCCAGTGAGTCTACTAAACAGCTCACTTCCCTTCGTTGTATCTAGCATGCTCAACACACGTACTCTCTGAATTCCCTGATGCCAATGTGGAACTGTATGAAAAGTAATCGAGTTTCGTCTTGGAATTCCGATAATAAATGTAATTCGATTTCGTGATTCGATATAGATTTCATAATGTATGGATATTATAACTTGATTGTATATTATCTGGTAATCGAATCCACGCTGAAGAGTGTCTGTGTTTAAAAAAAAAAGAAAAATATCTTTAATATAATCATGGTGGAGATAGATCTAACAATATTTCATATGTTGGATGGGGGACGATATTAAACCTGTTATTTGAAGAACCTGATAGATATGGTAAAGCGTTCCACATAGAGACATCCTCTTCAGTTTTTGCTTGTTTTTTATTCTTTTATATGTGAGGAATCTATGACGGACAACCCAGAATGATAACATAAATTTTAATCTTGGAAATTAAACAAATAGTATCATTGCATGCATTATATTTAATTTATATACACCATTTTAAAGTTTGTAGACTAGAAGCGATACCAATTAGAGACTTTTTTGGGGGTCTGTCCCAATTCCATGTAATCAGAGACTTCATCAGTGGCTGTTTCGTTGTTCTTTTGAGGTAAATTCTCCACCATCCTAATTTGAAATTATATAAATGATCTCCCCTGAGAACGCCTGTGTCTTGACGTTGGCGATGTTTGCAATATATGAACAAAGGCTTTGTATAGAATTTGGAAAATTGTACAGTTAATTGAATTATGGGAAGTGAAACATATTAACTAAAAAAAATTAAATTAAAGTTGAAAGAGATCAGAAAGTGAAATTAATTTGATAATTTGATTTTCTTTGATTGCTAATGGTTTTGCAATGTATCATGCAATCCAGCCTTTTATTATTATGGCTCTTATTCGATTATGGCCCTCTTAGCGTATGATATAGCCCCAGTGCTACAAGATCTGGGCCCGTGACAAAAAGGGGCTTACAATGGCCATTGAAAGATAGTTCATTACTATTCAGAGGTCGTACTAGCTGTAAAAGTCATTCTACTTTTAATTGTAAACAAAAACTTCGCTAAAATGACTGCAAGGACCCAATTAAATATACAAGATGGCACGTACAATGGGGTGCAGTGGCGTAGCTAGGAATTTGCCATCATTTGTGGAACGGGGGAGACTTGACCTCTTTCGAACACTCATTTGGAGGACCCCTCAAGTGGGGGCCCCAGGGGATTTTCAAATTCTTCCCCCTCATTCCATCCTAGCTACACCACTGATGGGGTGTCATTTGTGAATGTATTTATACCTACACGAAGACTCGCTTTGGTTTTTAGTCACGCTCAAACTTCTATTTTCTTAGTAAGTTGGGGGGTGGGATCATACTTTCTTGAACCCGGGCTCAGGGACACCTTGCTTCGCCAGAACCCTAAAGGTTGTTGGCTTATATATCTATAATATCTGTAGCATTAATATCTGGCCATGTAACAGTAGCAGCATAAGAGCTCACATGTTCGTATAGCCTTTTTTTTTTAGTGCATGTAATTCAACTGAAATATTACGCTATTCTTTTCGAGACTACAGCTTGTTTTAATGAGATACATCGAGATAAGGACATAGCGAGATGTTGAAATAAATGTACGATGAAACGCTTGAGCGCTGAATTTCAGTTGGTCATAGAAACGTTCTCAAGTGGTCAAAACCCCAGGTTGTTCTAGTCAGAAAATAGTCCAGTAGTTCTCATTCGGTCGTGGAATGGTCATGTGGTTCTCTTTTAGTCATAGACAAGTCCAGTAGCTCTCAGTATGTCAGATAACAGTCCAGTAGTTCTCAAGTGGTCATAGAAAAGTCCAGTAGTTCTTTAGTGGTTAGAGAAAAGACCAATAGATCTCAGTATGACAGAGGACAGTCCAGTAGTTCTCAAGTGGTCAGAGAGAACATCAGTAGTTCTAAGGTGACCACAGAAGTGTAACCAGTCCAGTATTATTATTTAACCAACATTATCTAATCTTAAGGTCACGTTCACTTTATGACCAACGTGTGAAATGTCTTTTATTTAATTTGTTTTTGTTTCGTTTCTTCAACAAACATCATTTGGCTGTACAGAATATAGGCCAGTGTGGACTTTATAATCACCAATAAACAAAACTGATACTGTAAACCAAATGTGTTTATATCTGTGATACATTATATGTTTTGTTTTGACTAAGTTTTTTTTTTTTATTCATTTTGGGCAACAGTCTTTTATTTGTACAAAGCTTATATCAGCTGTTGGTCTGGTCAAAAGTTTGTTCACGTTATTTCTTCGACACCCAATCTCGGATTAAGAGGAAATTTCGCACGATTATTTCTTTTACATCCCAGAACAAGAATCAATTTAAAAAAAAAACAATTAGTTAACTAATTATTGATAATTAATTATTTTGTTTGGTATCTCGAACAAGGGATAGAAATCGTACTTGACTGAAGTGGTGGTATAAGCTGAATTAGTCCCCTTTATAAGTCGCCATTCTAAATTGAAACAATAATATATAACTATGCAATCCTCTCTAGTCATAAGTACCTCACTATCAGAGTGGTTAGCACGTCTACCCATGAGGCGTTAGCCACGAGTTCAAATTCAGGTCTTTTTGCTTTTTTTTTTTTTTTGTATATGCTTTTCAAAATTAATTACGGTAAAATCCAGCCAGACATCCCTTTCTTTGTCCCCCCCCCTCTCCCCCCCCCCCCCCCCAACTGGTCCAGATAAGTGAAAGGATCATAGCGTAGTGAGAAAGCTGAAATAGCGCTTAACAAACACAATTGGTCAAAATATTATTAATCTCACAGATTTATTGATGTTGGTCTAGATCTATTACAAATTTAATTCCATGGCTGATCCAAACGATACCTCTACACTTCGTATAAGCTTTCTGGTTGTTTTTTAAAAGTATTTTTTTATGTTTTTCTTGTTATTCAATACGTCCAGGACATAGTTGCAGTGAAATGCTAAACACTATCAGAAGTAGTATTCACTGCTACTCGTGAAACAAGGCTAAATTGGAAGTCGCTTTCTACCTCAGAGACTCACAATTACGTAGCTTAACAACGAAGTCTTGATCAAATACAAAATGTAAAGAATTCTTCTAGGCATGAATGACAAGTAGTTTCTTTTTCAAAAGTAAAGCCCTTCTCTAATCTATGCCCAGCAACTCTTGTCAAGCAGTGGGCTTACATTACAACAAATAAAACTCGCAAAAGATCAAATTTTTACTAAGAATTTCTTTAGCATGCAGACGAGCTGAATCGATTGTCAAACTAAGTTTTTTGGTTGTCTCAGTGGTCGCCAACCTTTCTCAAGTAAGGGGTCTGTCTGCATTTCCTATTCGCTTGTCTGCGTCACCAGAAGTCGTAGAGCCAAATGGAACTTAACTCTTGTGGTCTCATTAGGCGCCGTAAGATACGTTTGGGGGGGGGGGGATTCATGTACAAATAAACGTTGAACCATGAAAATAAGAAAAGTAAAACAGGTTTAAGCTCATACAGTGCAAGACCAGGACCTAAATGATCACATAACTTACTAGGGCATATTATTTACAGTTGACTCTACGAATGTGTAAATCTTTGTGACAACTCTTTTGTGTGTAAAGATAAAAAGTCTGCTAAGTCTTTCACCTAAGTGAGAGTCTTGGATCAAGAAATGGATATTTTTGTTGTATTTTGTCTTGTTGTTGTTCCTGTCGTCTGCTCGATATTCAGAGCCATGGCAACAACAACAACTTCTACAATACAACTTTTGTTTTAATTTCATGTTCAGTCAAGTTCTTGTTATGGAGAATCAAAATGGATTGATATATCCGGTGGATTTTAATTGGGATTTTATTTTCGGACTGGAAGATGGGTATATGTTCTCTACCATAATATCATCTTTTTTTTTCCATATGTTGTAGTAGTTAAACTTGTCCAGATTAAGTAGCACATAGGGAAATAATATCATAAATACTGAAACATAATCTAGGCTAATATTGTATTTAATTATAGTGAGTTTACAAAAAAAATAAATCTGAAATACAATTTTAACTTTAAAAAAGGCACCTCTTTCTTGACGCTAATTTTATTCAAGCGTAAATTTTCGTAGAAAAAAAATTCTTTAAAAATTAATTGTAATTTTGTTGTGATCTGGAGACTGACAACGACCCTGCTTGTATGTGTGTGTAGCCGTGCTGGTAGCTGTGTCCATGTTTGTGTAAATGTGAGGGGCAGGGTTTGTATGTGTGTTCGTGTAGTTTAATGATCATCGGAAATAACGAGCGTGTGGTTTAGACTTCCAATTCTCATTTTTTATAGTCCTATCTTACAGCCATGACTTCAAGGTCCCCCGTTATATCCACCCCAGTACGACAGCCCCTATATAAATACATGTGCGTCTAGTCAACCCTGACCTACACAAGCAATGCTGTTATAACCCCATACCTACTTGTGTTTTCTACTTGTGTTAATACTGCTGTTTGTTCTAAATGTTGACTAACACGTGAGGATGAATCTATAATGTGATAATAGGACAAGATTACCTGACATTATTATACCACTGTACATAAATTATGTTAATTTTGAATGGGTGTGATTTTGTCCACATGACTACTGACTTTCAGTGTATCTATTTAGGTTAAAAAGATTCGAAACAGTCACTGCGCATGTCATAGTTAAATCTATCTCGAGAAACCGACCTATAAAAACAGACTTAGATTAATATGGCTACGCGGTCCCAGCTTCGACCTACATATTTTGCCACATCCAGCGCAGAAATGACCGTTGTCCTGTGGTGGTCGACTGAGCGTCTAAATTGTCTGTATGCCAAAAGACCTTCAATTAAGTCATACAAATGATCTGGTAAAATTTACATGATAAGAAAAGTTCTGTAATATATATGCATGTTTGTTTAACTCAGATTTATATATACATCATTCTACTCAACATAATAGTTTGGCTTTTAATCTTACACTAGAATTATAAAAATCATGCATCCATTTGTACAAACATGATGTTCATTCAGATCTCATGATGTTCATTCAGTTCTCATGATGTTCATTCCTTATCCATTAACATATATTCTGTGCTTCGTGTAGTCAGCATCTTTCTATATGTGTATATAGCTGTGCTGAAAAATGTGTAGCTGTTTTATACACACGAGGACATGAGTTTTATAGACCTGGCTACTCACTTCTGTAGAGTCAACGTGGTTTTTTTTATCTGAATATCTATACATAAACAAATGTATGTTAATGTAGATAAACTAGTCAACATTATGCGATTATTTTTCGGGCCCATCCTACTATTGCGTCATACTACTACATAATACTGTTGCATAAGTGTACTGTGGATAGTAGCTAATCATCATGCAGAAGGACATTACATTTTTGTGTTTTTATTTTGAATTCGTTGAGTTCCATTTGTAAATAGCCAATCATCACGCCGTTTCCTAGGTCACTATTTAACACCCAATCATTATTTGTTAATTTCTTTTTTATTTTTTTTTCCTTGATCCCTCTATTTGGTTTATTCATTTTTCTTTCCTTAAGTATTATTCTCTCTCTCTCTCTCTCTCTTTCTCTCTCTCTGTTTATTTATTTAACTTTTTATTTCCTTTCTCTCTGTCTCAATCTGTCACATGCATGCAGAAAGTAACGATGATTGCTGTACATCGGCTCTGTCACTGTTGTACTATATCACTATGTCAATAAAACTATTACATTGTCAGGAAATACGATCTCAGTTGTTTATTTTCGTTTTTGCCAATATATAAAACTTTGGTGTTGTGAGTCAGTCTATTTTATTTCACAAATGTTGTTTTCTTGTATTCCTGAACTGACTTGTTTTGTTTGTCGCGTTTTGGTGTTAAGTTTTGTATAAAAGGTAAAGTTCCGCTTTCAGACATTGCGATCTAAGAAGCAGATAATGTTAAGGTCATCTGTTTGTATGGCCACTGGTCAATGAGTAGAGTGTTATGTGGCCAGCTTAACGACCAACCACCTTTACTTCCCCCAACTAATGTCAGGTACCCATTAGCCCGAAAAATTTTCGAAATTTAAAACAAAATCCCATCTTCACTAAGACTCATATCCAGGACCCCAGGTTCGGTGTTTACTTTTGTATTCCTAAAGTGATTTATTTTCTTGTCTCGTTTCGGTGACTATTTTAGTATTCCTGATTTCTATCATATATATATATATATAGATCTGTGGGTATAGACTTGTTTTTTTTTTACGACATTGTGAAATTGTTATGTTTTTAACAAGACTACCAAATTGTCATGTTGTTTAGAAGTTGCTTGCTGTGGTCCTGTTTTGTTTTGTTCTACGATATAGTTGCTAAGGTAAGTGTGAAGTTCTTAGTTTGAATTGCCTCAACTACTTTTTTAATATAGAAACTAAGCTTTCTTATTTATTAGTATCTTAGTCTCTTATTAGTATCTTATTTATTAGTATCCTGGTGTTGAACAATATAGTTCCTCTTGCAAGATTCTTTCTCTTCTATGGCAGAAGAGGCTGATTCGCAAAGAAAACTTGATGCAAATGATGCATCCATATTTTTTTATCTTTGTGTGTTCTTTTTCGGTGAGCAAGAGGTTTCTTTAATTCCTATAGTATATTTATCTAGCAATGACTGTTGACCATTTTTACTATCTTGGCTCCATCATATCCAACGATTTTCGACTAGATAAAGACATTAACACAATGGGAACCATGTCAAGGCTGCAGAAAAGAGCGTGGGGCGATTCTTAGCTGAATAAAAATACCAAAGCCTTAGTCAACCGGACCTGTGTGATGAGCACTTTACGGAAGTGAAACATGGTGAACCTACTCATGGCAGGAAAAAAAGGTCAAACGCCAACACGAAGAAAAATAGAGAACGAAAAAAAAACTGAATGGCATCCACCTCCGATACCTAAGGCGGTTCTTTAAAATAAGGCGGCAAGATAAAATAACCAATGAGGAAGTGCTACGAAGAGCAGGGTGCCAGGACATCCGCTCTGTTATCAGCAACAGACGCCTTGGCTGACTTGGCCACATTCATAGAAGACCAGTAGGTTCGACTTCTACAAGACATTCTGTATGGAGATCTAACAGAAGACAGGAGAGCCGCTGGTCGCCCACTTTTACGGTATACGGATGTATGCAAACGCGACATGAAGCTCTTCAAAATCAACACTGGATAGATCCACATGAAAGTAATGAAGAGCGAGCTTAAAGGAAAGGTCCCGGTTTGCAGATGCCTCAAACAACAGTAGTAGAAAGAAGGGTGAACTTGCAATGACGCCTGGTGATTACGGATGCCTAACCTGTGACCGCAGCTGTGTATCAAGGATTTGGTCTAGTCAGTCACACAAGAAGTTACAAAGGGTAAACATAGTCTCTCGAGACGTAAAATGCCACAGATCTATCTATTTATCTCTTTACACACACACACACATATAAATATATATATATTTATATATATATATATATATATATGTTGTTTTATTTGTGGTTCTAAATATTATATTTCTTGTTTTTGTTCATTATCTTTTTTAGCGTACTATTGTTCCATTTATTTATTGTTCCATTTATTCTTCTATATATCTATTGTTCTTTCCTTAAATATTTGGAAGTCGCTTGATCCAGTAACAAAACTTGTAATACAATTTCAGAACTACTAGATCTAGATTCAAAATTTGTAAATAATAAAAATAAAAAGGTGTAAGAAAAGTGTATCCGGAAGAAGCAACTAATGGAATTGAAACTAATTTTTCTTAAGTTCAAAAACTTGTTTACCAGCCTAACAGTGGGCAAACATAAAGGGAGAGATTTGCTTGACCCGTCTGGCCTGTGGTCATCATTTCTCGCTGGCTAGTGACAGGAACGACAAATCATGAGGATAACCTATCGCAACTTAGCTTGCACTCAGAAATCTTCTCAAAGGGACCATGTACTTCCGCTCTAGACTCTCGGCTGTTCCAGGCAACGGGTTTAATAACACTTTGTGTTGCCTTCACTGACTAGCCTTTTGTAGTAACTGTTGGTAGCTAGTTAGTTTTATTAGATATCAGTCACATTCACTTACAAAGACACACACAGATACACAGACACACACATGTACACAGACACACACATATACACAGACACATGTTTGAGGAGTATCTTCTATTTTTTTTTAAATTATTCTGAAGATCCGGATCATGTTCTTTTAAAAATAAAAAAGAAAAAGAATATGGATAAATGTTTTGGCGCCATAAGGTAAATAAAAGAAAACGTTTAAATATATAATAATAATAATAATAATAATAATATATAAACTAAACAATATCAAGTTCCCCATTTTGAATAATAGAAAAATAATTTAGAAATTTGAATTTTCTGTTCTAAAACATAACAACTAAAAATCTTGATAGTTTAACATGTGTTAAAATATTCTTTACACCAAATACACAATACAATCTAGCTATGTAAAGTTATCAGCCATAAATGAAAATCTCTTTTATATAAACATAAGAAAACTTTTTAAATCATATTATTGCAATAATGAAGTTAATTAAGACAGTGCTGAGCCAAACTTTATTTTACCTGAGGGCCGTAGAAACGGTCTACTTCCCCCCCCCACCCCAAAAAAAAACCGCATCTCTTAAATAAAAAAATTACATCTGAACCCAATGGCAACAAGCTTCTCAGGTCAATCCTCTGAGGCTAAATATTACTCTGGCGGCAGATCTTTCAAGGGGCCGGAAAGCACCACGCTACGGACAGAAAGTTGGACATTACTAAGTTAAAAGTAAAAGAAGTATAGTTCCCCTTTCAGACCTTGTGGTCTATAGGGCAGACGATGTACATGTCATCTGTTTCTGTGGCCTACGGTTAACAAGGGTGTCATGTAGCCAGCACAACGACAAACAGCCTTTACTTTTCCCGACTAATGTCAGGTACCCGTTAGAACTGGGTAGACTCAGAGGCGCCCAAGGATCCCGAAATTAAAAAGTCTTCACCAGGATTTGAACCCAAGCGCTTTACCACTCAGCCACCGCGCCTTCATTTCTGAGTTAGGAAATCAAATATTTACAAATAAAAGTTGTTTTTTTTTTTAGTATAATTGGACGTATTGCTGGAAAATGTGTCGACACTCTTGTGGAATTCCTTTCATTATGAATGATTGTGATAGATCTGTCTGACATTTTACGTTTGGAGAGAAACTCTTTTCAATTTGCAGTTGATACACAACTTTCCTCACAGCGAAGACACATCTGTACTCACCAAGCGTTGCAGCACTTTCTTCCTGGTCTCTGCTTCTAGTGCGTACGCCATTTGCAATCCAGGACCCTTCCTTTATGCTTGATCTTTCGTGTGGATCTATCCAGCGTTTCTTGTTCCTAACTATTAGTGTTGATTGTAATTGATAGATTCATCGTTTTTCGATACCCCCACCTGAATATTTTCGAACGTGTATTGATGTAACTCTATCATGAGATGATAAAATAGTCGACATGAATCTATGTGTGAAAATTTCAGTGGATGATTTGTTATTAAAATTTTCAAGACAGTTTGTGAGTTTGTTATGCGCGTCTAAATAAAGTTTGATGCTAGAGTTCTTTCTAGGAATGCTGTCGTGGACGTAATATCCTAATCATTAAATGGATAGACAAAATACTTGATTACAGAAGTCCTTTAACGATCGGACGTCTCAAAGCAAAAATACACCCTGATGCAGTGTCAACTGCGGTGCGCTGTAAGAGCTTGCAAGAAAATCGCCGAAGACAACAAAACAGTCACGGCTGAATAAAATCCTTATAACACGGAGTTACCACACAGGGAGCAGCTGCAACAGCGTGTCAGTTTTGTCTTCAAACATGTCGTATCATGCAGGCTTCACCAGTCACAAAAATGCAGAGCCAAGTCTTCAACCTCCTGGATAACAAAACTAGTCGTCATGGAATTCGATGGATCTATATTACATATATATATATATAGTAGCTTTACAATTTAAAAAGTTTTCTAATGGAATTAACCTTTGTCTTATTTTATTTCACTTGAAAGATAGAAATTACAACACAAAGAACACTGCAATGCCACTCAACAAATGAGTAGATTCGCAATCCTGCAATCACGTAACATGTACTATATGCTAATTAACTTTCATGTAACGGGGATAATTTTATTCTTCTCATTTTACTTGCTTCTCCTCCCCCCCCCCCCCTCTGTTAAAATAAAAAGCTTCAAGATGTTTCATTAACAAAGGGAGATCAGCCAAGAAAAAAAAATCCCCAAAACACATGAGTGTAATGGCTATTTATTAACTCCTCGTAGCCTTTAGGACTTTTTTTTTTTTTGGTTTTGTTTGGCAAAGTCGTTTAATGGAAGCAAGGGGGTGGTTAAACAAATGTCCAATACATGTGTCCACTTTGGCTGGATTCTAGCCGGCCATGTAATAGGAGCAGATTTAGAGAAATCCTCTCACGAAATGGGTTCCCGTTGAAGACCGCAGTGTTGATTTAAGTAAGGCTTAAGGACTGCCTGGGGCTGTGTTGTTCTTCAGCACGTGCAGTCTAAATTTAGAAAGGCTAAGTAGGCCACAGTAAGAAAGAAGGGGAGCGGAGAAATGTATCTTTGTTGGTAAACGCGAGTTTATATAGGGCAGACATTTTTTTCAGACTTTCTACTTTTTAAAAATGTTTTGTAGGCCAGTGACCGTTGTATTATATAGGTCACGGTAATGGTAAATTGCTTGACTATTTAGCTATTTCTCACTGCAAGCAAGATAGGTATACACAGACATTGCAAGACTAAACTACATATTATTTAATATATATATAAATATAAATAAATATATATATATGCTGATATATTAGGTAATACAACACATAAACCTTGTTTGACCGAAATATAAACAAAGGACTTTTGAGCCACTAGGGCATTCTTCCGGATCGGTATAATTAAGTCTGTATCTAATTATTTATACAAGGATGCCATGACAAAACAAGTCCCTCAATAGAAAAAATAACAAACTTACCAACCATGCGCATCTAATCAACAACCAGATCATGTTTCTATTAAATATGAAAGACAGAGACATTTCCCCCCTCCCCCCCCACCCCACCACCCCATAAAATGTCCAGCCGCCTGCTACAGATCTTTTGGTCATTTCTTAACTATCTAGAAAGCCAACAACATCGGACAGAGAAGTTGAAGCTTTGAGCCTATAGGCCTACATTGGTTGTGTATTCATTTGTTTGTTTGATGAAGGCCACATGGCCCAAACTTCTTTATGTTTTTACTTTGGTCATTCAAGCCATTCTAAACGTGAGGCGGGGTGGCGGAGCGGTAAAGCGCTTGACTTCCGAACCGGGGTTCCGAGTTCGAATCCTGGTGAAGACTGGGATTTTTAATTTCAGGATGTTTGGGTGCCTCTGAGTCCACCCAGCTTAAATGGGTACCTGACATTAGTTGGGGAAAAATACAGGCGGTTGGTTGTTGTGCTGGTCACATGACACCCTCGTAAACCGTAGGCCTCAGAAACAGACGACCTTTACATCATCTGCCATACAAGGTCTGAACGTGAAACCTATATTATAACTATCTATATATATAATTCTCTTCATGGCTCAAGAGTTTGGACAAGAAATAAAGGAAAGATCACTCTTTTATTTCTGCAAGTCGGACTAGAGTTACCCTACGTAAAAAAAGAGGGAGGAGAACAAGTAGTATTCACACGTCACAAAATAGCAGGGCCGGACTTAACCGTTGTGACCAAGAAGTCATGGAAAGATCACTCTTTTTTATTTCTACCCCACGTAGTTTTAGTGGGGAAAAAAGATGGGGGGGGGGGGGAGAACAAATAATCTACTCTGTATTCACCCATCACTAAATAGCAGGGCCGGACTCAACCGTTGTGGGGCCCTATGCAAAACGGATTTCGCGGGGCCAAGTTTAATAAGTGAAATTTAAGAGTTTGTATTAGAAAATAAATTCGTCTTTGCATTTTATTCATTCTTTACTACGTACAGAACTACTTTACGAGCCTTCATTAGTTTTAGGTGCGAGAAGCTTCTTTCTCTAGATTCCACAATTACGGGTATTGCATAGTGCCGTTTTTTTATCGCGCGTAGGATTGTCGTTTTCCATATTGAATGACACCCCAAAATGACAATTTTTGTGTATATATTTCAGGAGATTTGTATGAGTTTTCTAAGTGTTTTAATAATTTCCGGATATTTCCAGGACTTTTTGTATTTTAGCAATTTTATGATATTTTAGGAGCTTCTGATAAATGAGGAGGCCGCGGGAAACCTGTTATAAGTTATAAAATGGTTTAATTTAATAATTTATACACCTAGAATTAGCGCGGATCCTATGAAAGTGCGTAGCTCCACTGCGGTCGCATAGGCTGCAGTGGCCTAACACCGGCCCTGTAAAATAGCGGTGTATGCTACGCCGCCGGTCGACTAGTAGGACAACATTTACCATAGGGTTGTTCGCCCTTGCACAAGTAAATCTTTATGAATTTGAGTTCTCAAATATGAAACAAAACGAAAGAAAAAACTCTAAATTTAATAGAGTAAATTACAAGTTGGTCCGACTTTCAGCCCTACGGTAAGGGTGATTTTATCCATTTTATAACTCCATGTCCTTTCTTGACGTTTAATTCTGTCTCCCCAACCAAGTAAAACGCAATTAAAACAAATAAAGAAATAAATAAATTATTAGTTAATGAGTCAACTCACATGACCTCAGCTTTATCATCTTCCTGATGATCATCCCATCCCTGAGGGTTGTGAGATTATCACTCTCCCTGTAAACGCTGGCCTACCAATTTGAATACCTGGAACTTGAAAGTAATTTCTTGAGTGAAAAAAAATATAAAAAAATAATTAAAATCTTTACAGGTAAAAAACAAGCTGTATACCATAGATCAGTGTTTCTCAACCTTTTAGCTCTAATGCACCTCTAAATGATATATTTATTTTGTAGTACATGATGGTCTTAAACTATAGAACCTTGGCCCAAACTATAACACAATCAGTAGGTTTTTTTTTTACTATAATAACAATTTGTTTCAGTCCTGAAAAAGTAAACTCTGGAGCAAAGAGACTAGTAAACAATCTTTGACTCAATAATAAGAGCTCAACAGACGGAAAGCTCAACAGACTGAGAGTTCAACAGACTGACAGCTCAACAGACTGATGGCTCAACAGACTGACAGCTTAATAGACTGACAGCTCAACATACTGAGAGCTCAACAGACTGAGAGTTCAACAGACTGAGAGTTCAACAGACTGACAGCTCAACAGACTGAGAGTTCAACAGACTGAGAATCCTTGCCAATGTAGATTAAATTTGACAAGTGGGGCTTTGAAAGACGGAGAAGTGTTTTAAAATAAAAAAGAAAAGAAAAACAACTAGAGGATTCTGTTGACTTCTGCTAGCAAGTCTACTCCATCTAATGCTTGTCAACCAAGAAGAGTTAAAGTAAGTTATGGGAACCGAAGGCAAGTTTCGTGTTGCACCAGAACTTCATCAAGGTTGCTGGGAAGGATGCTGGGAAGGTTGCTGGGAAGGTTGCTGGGAAGGTGGCTGGGAAGGTTGCTGGGAAGGATGCTTGGAAGGTTGCTGGGAAGGTTGCTGGGAAGGTTGCTGGGAAGGTGGCTGGGAAGGTGGCTTGGAAGGATGCTGGGAAGGTTGCTGGGAAGGATGCTGGGAAGGTTGCTGGGAAGGTGGCTGGGAAGGATGCTGGGAAGGATGCTGGGAAGGATGCTGGGAAGGTGGCTTGGAAGGATGCTGGGAAGGTGGCTGGGAAGGATGCTGGGAAGGATGCTGGGAAGGTGGCTGGGAAGGATGCTGGGAAGGTTGCTGAGAAGGTGACTGGGAAGGATGCTGGGAAGGTTGCTGGGAAGGATGCTGGGAAGGATGCTGGGAAGGATTCTGGGAAGAAAGTTGTGAAAGTTGCTGGGAAGAATGCTGGGCAGGTTGCTGGGAAGGATGCTGTTAAGGTTTCTGGGAAGGTTGCTGGGAAGGTTGCTGTGAAGGATGCTAGGAAGATTGCTGGGAAGGTTGCTGTTATTGTTGCTGTGAAGGTTGCTGTGAAGGTTGCTGGGAAGGATGCTGGGAAGGTTGCTGGAAAGGATGCACAATATAACAGCGCAAGATGAACTACTATTCAGATTTGTTTGGCTAAGCCTCAGTACACGTATATAGTAAAGGTCTTGGTATTAAGAAACATCCTCAAATGTCATGGTGGATTCTACGCCTTGCAGCGTTAGATCTACTAATTAAAAGCAGTTGAAGTTAATGTATTTTCCCTTCTGTTCTTTCCTATTATGGTTCATTTATTAAACATTTTTCTATTATTATTTGTTCTTTTCATTTTTGGGATAACATGAGGCCCGTACAATGTACACACAGACACATTAGTATGGAAACGGTAAGCAGATATTTCTAAACCACAACAAGCAAACTAAATAAATCATTTTTTTATTAAAAAAAAAAATAAATAAAGCTTGTCTTAGGGGAAGAACTCCTCCCTTACAACTATATCTATCTATAATGTATAAGTTATTTCCCTTATTCGATATCGAATAAAATAATTAATTACCAATTATTAATTGAATAATTAGTACACGTTTTGTTACATTATGCTATGTTAAGAAAAATAACCGTTTAAAGTATCAACCTGATCGGAGAATACGTGTGAGAGAAATAGCAATTTTTTAATGGGACTAAAGTAAATAATTTTCCTTGTTGGTATCAAACAAAATAACATTAATTGCTAATTAATTGACTAATTGGTTAATTTTTAGCGGCCCCAGCAAGTTTTCTGTGGAATTTCTGTCGGTCTGTCAGTCCGTCTGTCCCGTTTAGATATCGTAAACTAGAAAAGATAGTAAAAATCCGACATCATAATATTTTAGACCAGTTCTGATGCAACGGCTACTTTTTTTCTTTACTGAAAGCGAAAAAATCTAATTTTTTAAATTACTTATGCAAGCAGTTTTTTCATAAAAATACACCACTTTCTCAATTATTCACTATTAATAGTAACAAACATGGGAGGCTCCTTAGTAAGGGAGATAACTAAGTACCATATTTTAACACATTTATGCAAACGGTTTTAGATTTTTGGATAAAAAATAATTTTCTTGAGGATTTAAATAAGAGATTGACCCTTTACAAAACAATTAGATCAATTAGATACTCGTTATAAGACATCAGTTAGGCCAGGTTCACATTTAACTTCATATTCCATTTCACCTATCTTTTGGTCTGCTGGACCGCTGGGGCACTACACAAGATCTGTCAACCTTCTTTCTCTTGTCTATACCCATGAATAATTGTACAAAGTTTCAATTTGAACTGAGAATGGGCGTTGGAGAAATAATGTGTACACACTTTTTACCATACAGACAAACAAAGTGAGTTGATATAGGCTTGGTAAAAATAGGAGGTTATCTTTTTTTTTTACCTACAGAAACTTTTTTTATCTTTGAGAGGAGAGAGAGGTCACGTTAGTGTGGAAGTTTGTCTGAGAGGCAAGGGGTCACACTAGTGTGGATGTTCATCTGATGAGAGGCAAGGGGTCACACTAGTGTGGATATTCATCTGAGAGGCAAGGGGTCACGCTAGTTTGGATGTTCATCTAAGAGTGAAGGGGTCACGCTAATGTGGATGTTCATCTGAAAGTGAATAGTGAGGGATCACGCTAGTGTGGATGTTTGTCTGAGAGGCGTGGGATCACGCTAGTGTGGATGTTTGTCTGAGAGGCGTGGGATCACGCTAGTGTCGATGTTTGTTTGAGAGGCGAGGGGTCACGCTAGTGTGGATGTTTGTCTGAGAGGCGAGGGATCACGCTAGTGTGGATGTTTGTTTGAGAGGCAAGGGGTCACGCTAGTGTGGATGTTTGTTTGAGAGGCAAGGGGTCACGCTAGTGTGGATGTTTGTTTGAGAGGCAAGGGATCACGCTAGTGTGGATGTTTGTTTGAGAGGCAAGGGGTCACGCTAGTGTGGATGTTTGTTTGAGAGGCAAGGGATCACGCTAGTGTGGATGTTTGTTTGAGAGGCAAGGGGTCACGCTAGTGTGGATGTTTGTCTGAGAGGCAAGGGATCACGCTAGTGTGGATGTTTGTCTGAGAGGCGAGGGATCACGCTAGTGTGGATGTTTGTTTGAGAGGCAAGGGGTCACGCTAGTGTGGATGTTTGTTTGAGAGGCAAGGGGTCACGCTAGTGTGGATGTTTGTCTGAGAGGCGAGGGATCACGCTAGTGTGGTTGTTTGTCTGAGAGGCGAGGGATCACGCTAGTGTGGTTGTTTGTCTGAGAGGCGAGGGGTCACGCTAGTGTGGATGTTTGTCTGAGAGGCGAGGGATCACGCTAGTGTGGTTGTTTGTCTGAGAGGCGAGGGATCACGCTAGTGTGGTTGTTTGTCTGAGAGGCGAGGGATCACGCTAGTGTGGATGTTTGTCTGAGAGGCGAGGGATCACGCTAGTGTGGATGTTTGTCTGAGAGGCGAGGGATCACGCTAGTGTGGATGTTTGTCTGAGAGGCGAGGGATCACGCTAGTGTGGATGTTTGTCTGAGAGGCGAGGGGTCACGCTAGTGTGGATGTTTGTCTGAGAGGCGAGGGGTCACGCTAGTGTGGATGTTTGTCTGAGAGGCGAGGGGTCACGCTAGTGTGGATGTTTGTCTGAGAGGCGAGGGGTCACGCTAGTGTGGATGTTTGTCTGAGAGGCGAGGGATCACGCTAGTGTGGATGTTTGTCTGAGAGGCGAGGGATCACGCTAGTGTGGATGTTTGTCTGAGAGGCGAGGGGTCACGCTAGTGTGGATGCTTGTCTGAGAGGCGAGGGATCACGCTAGTGTGGATGTTTGTCTGAGAGGTGAGGGATCACGCTAGTGTGGATGTTTGTCTGAGAGGCGAGGGATCACGCTAGTGTGGATGTTTGTCTGAGAGGCGAGGGATCACGCTAGTGTGGATGTTTGTCTGAGAGGCGAGGGATCACGTTAGTGTGGATGTTATTCTGAGAGGCGAGGGGTCTAGAAGGAAGGAAAGTATCGGAGAGGGTCGTTTGACGTCATCTATATATATACTTTATCTAAACAACAGAAAGTAATGTATTTACCCATTGTAAAAATAGAGAAGCAGAAAAGTTGCGAATCAAAACATACATTGAAATAAATTCCAAACATAAATACAAGCAGACACAAAATAATTGATGAAATAATAGATGTTCGGAATAAACCGATCGGTTACCATCCTCTAAAGGGGTGGGTGGTTAAAAAATGAGAAAAAAAATGGTGTGAGCTGTGAGCTCGAGTGTCTACAATAGCTAACTACGTGCAAAATGGTGTGAGCTGTGAGCTCAAGTGTCTACAATAGCTAACTACGCGCAAAATTGTGTGAGCTGTGAGCTCGAGTGTCTACAATAGCTAACTTCGTGCAAAATGGTGTGAGCTGTGAGCTCAAGTGTCTACAATATCTAACTACGTGCAAAATGGTGTGAGCTGTGAGCTCGAGTGTCTACAATAGCTAACTTCGTGCAAAATGGTGTGAGCTGTGAGCTCAAGTGTCTACAATAGCTAACTACGTGCAAAATGGTGTGAGCTGTGAGCTCAAGTGTCTACAATAGCTAACTACGTGCAAAATGGTGTGAGCTGTGAGCTCAAGTGTCTACAATAGCTAACTTCGTGCAAAATGGTGTGAGCTGTGAGCTCGAGTGTCTACAATAGCTAACTACGTGTAAAATGGTGTGAGCTGTGAGCTCAAGTGTCTACAATAGCTAACTACGTGCAAAATGGTGTAAGCTGTGAGCTCGAGTGTCTACAATAGCTAACTACGTGCAAAATGGTGTGAGCTGTGAGCTCAAGTGTCTACAATATCTAACTACGTGCAAAATGGTGTGAGCTGTGAGCTCAAGTGTCTACAATAGCTAACTACGTGCAAAATGGTGTGAGCTGTGAGCTCAAGTGTCTACAATAGCTAACTTCGTGCAAAATGGTGTGAGCTGTGAGCTCGAGTGTCTACAATAGCTAACTACGTGTAAAATGGTGTGAGCTGTGAGCTCAAGTGTCTACAATAGCTAACTACGTGCAAAATGGTGTGAGCTGTGAGCTCAAGTGTCTACAATAGCTAACTACGTGCAAAATGGTGTGAGCTGTGAGCTCAAGTGTCTACAATAGCTAACTACGTGCAAAATGGTGTGAGCTGTGAGCTCAAGTGTCTACAATAGCTAACTTCGTGCAAAATGGTGTGAGCTGTGAGCTCGAGTGTCTACAATAGCTAACTACGTGTAAAATGGTGTGAGCTGTGAGCTCAAGTGTCTAAAATAGCTAACTACGTGCAAAATGGTGTGAGCTGTGAGCTCAAGTGTCTACAATAGCTAACTACGTGCAAAATGGTGTGAGCTGTGAGCTCAAGTGTCTACAATAGCTAACTACGTGCAAAAGGGTGTGAGCTGTGAGCTCAAGTGTCTACAATAGCTAACTACGTGCAAAATGGTGTGAGCTGTGAGCTCAAGTGTCTACAATAGCTAACTACTTGCAAAATGGTGCTATTTATTCGTTTCCACTAACGACGGAGGTATTCATTTGCGCTTTTAAATATTTGTGTTTCAGCCGTGTGAAAACATATTGGGACAAATTAAAGAAAAGATCGAGTGGAAAAATAAAGAATTTGTCGTTTCAAACGTGAAAGTGTTTAGTTCTCCTTCTACAAGCTAAATAATAACAGGTGACATTTGCGTTTACTTTTTCTTGTTTTTTTTTTCGTGAGACGTAGTGCTTGGGAGGGGGGGGGGAAAAGAGATAGCTTGGGAGATTTCGTATTCAATACACAATCTCGAGGGAGATTACTCTAGCCATATACATTTTAAATACGTTTTGAGTTACTCCACTTTCATAGACACAAAAAAACAACAACATCTAAACTAAACACTTAATCCATGTTGATAATTGTGCCACAAACAGAAAAGTTTAGAAACACCTTTGAAAATAAATTGAAGATAATCATATTCAATTGAAAACAGACTAATCCGATCTTTCTCTGGCCTTTTGATTTTTAAGACCAAGTTTACATTCTTGAAGCCTCAAACTACAGAAATGTTTTGTAAGAAGTAATAGCGGAAGAGAGATTTAAAATACATCTGGAAAAAAAAGGTAAAATAATAAACAAAAAAAAATATTTTTAAAAAGAATATTCCTCCTTTTATGAAGCGGGTGGCTGTTTCGTAAGAGTGTATTTTTAATAAACATTTTCTGCATCTAGATCTTGACTTATTAGACTCTGAGCAAAATGTTCCTGCCTAAACTCTTGAAGGAATAATGCCTACATGCGGAAATACCCGAAGACGTAGATTCTGTTCAATTCAAGATGAATATTTTCTTGTCTTCTTGCCAAATTTAAATATTTATTTTTTTAAACTTGACAAATTTTAACGGTCAACCTAGAGTTTTACCGGTGTGGCCTAACAGCTAGTAATTCTTTTCCCAATGATATACATCCAGTCAAACTTCTAGGAAAATTGTTTGAGCCGTTTTCGAAAACCGCGTCCACTTCACTCACCTACACAGGATATTGAACCCATGAATTTGCAAGCAGAATAGAGGAATATTTGTGGAAGATAAATAGACAAAGTAAACAGTGTCAAATATGTCTCATTGAAAGATCATGATTGCCTGATAAATAATTAAAATGAGTCAAACCAACATGGAAGAGCGTTAGACTTATCTGACATAGATTCGAAACTCAATATGCACACACATAGCCCTAACAGAACAACTTACTAATAAAACCAGTACCTACAAATACGATCTCTAAAGTTCAAGAGACATAGTAAGACAATTACACATAGGTTAGGGGGCGGGAAAAGTACTCAAGGAAAAAAGGAGGCGAAATAAAAAAAAATTCTTTAAAAAAAAAAATCTAAGGCAAATAACTCCGCACTTACATTTATATTTCTTAATAATGTAGAGGTTACTTCCATTATTCGATATCAAAGCCAATATTTAATTACCAATAAATTGATCGATTTATTAGCTCCTTAATTGATTTCTATTTCGTTATGTACAATAAACAATCAATAAGTGTTTCAAGTTTCTAGTTGATCCGAGAACAGATACCAATGACCTCCACAACGATCTAAGGGACAAAACCCTACATATTGAGCCGTACCTATGAATGCAGAAGGATTAATTTCCCTTGTTGGTATCAAATAAAATAATTAATAACCACTAATTAATTGACTAATTGGTAAAGTTTTTTTTTATGATTCATGTCTTGTCCATACCAATGAATAATTGTGCAAAGTTACAAATTGATCAAACAGACAGAGTTGATATAGGTTTTGTAAAAATGGACTCTATCGACTCTACCCGGAACAGACAATACTGCAGCACCAGAGATTCCCGTATTTATAATTTCAAGCTTAGTGCAATAGATACAGCCCTTTCTCGGAAGTGGACCAACCAACAGACGTAGAAATGTGACAGCGCCCGGCGGGAAAATGTCATTCGTCATAGATTTACGAACTTTTTCATCGACTAATAAAGCAAAAGTAAAGAAATCCTTACTTGTAGATTGAGTCGGGGATGGGAGGAGGTTGGGGAAGACGCTACGTCAGGATAGATTTGGTTTATAGAGATGTTTTTGTCTTGTCCATTGTTTCTATATTCTTCTGTTACGTAGTTTCCAATAAATAGGTCTCTTGTGTTTTCTGATATTTTGCATTTAACTTCAACAAGTAAACTATGCTAAGACTAAACAAATGATTCTTGATTTTCTATGTACAAAAAGAAATATAATTTAAATTTAAAGTTTTATTTTATAGGAGTATAGTGATCAAGTTGACAGATAAATATATTGATAAATAAATAGCTAGACAGACGAACAGATAGCTAGCTAGCTAGATTAGATTAGATTACATTAGATAGATAGATAGATAGATAGATAGATAGATAGATAGATAGATAGATAGATAGATAGATAGATAGACAGACAGACAGACAGACAGACAGACAGACAGACAGACAGACAGACAGATAGATAGATAGATAGATAGATAGATAGATAGATAGATAGATAGATAGATAGATAGATAGATAGATAGATAGATAGATAGTCTAATGTTTTGCTACTAGCAAAGTCTGCATTATCCTATGATTTCGACATTATGTTGTCAAATTCTCCACTCATCAGAGAATGAATGAGGAGATTCTTCTTCTTTTTCTTCTTAAACTGTCAGGTAGAGTTGAGCCTTCGGCTCTTGGAACTCTAGGCCAGCAAAAGTGAACAAGAGCTCCCTTTCACCGGCCTGAATGAGAACAGTGTACACTGTTCTGTCTGACGGGTGGGTCAGACTCGCGGCAAGAGACCGCGTACACTAAGACTCCCGCCATTTTCCTTTTCTATACCAGGCTAACTGTGCGGGACACGCCATTTATGTAACAGCCCCTTGAGGAACAGCGCCTGGATTGTGACAAGGTTGTGGGAGCTTTTTTACAACTCCGCACAGTGCAACAAGGATGCTCTCGCACCCCTTAGGCACCCCCACGGGAGTCTTGTTTTGCTACCCTTTAGCATAATCGTTTCCTCTTACAATCGTTTCCACCCGGGCGCCACTATGAGGCGGGGTAGCATGCCCGGGAATGAGGAGATAAAGACAGAAAGCAAAGTTCAAACTAATTGTTGCCTTGCCCTTTATTTATAACCAATTATGACTAAGATCAGTTCATCTTTTCTTCAATTAAAATATATTAAAAAAATGGCCGCAATTTACTGTCATTCATAATTTACAAGAAAATATTTAGAAACTTAAAATAACAAAACAAAATGACTATAAACTGTTTTATCTGAATTGTACAAATGTGCGTACTGCATGGTACAAATTAGATGTACTGTAATCTAGAATTGTGAGGTTTTCATAACGATCTGTTGGAATGTAACCAGGCAAGACAAAAATAGATTTAGCTTCCAGAGGAGAAAAACAAGACAGGCTAAAAACTTGCTTAGAATTTCATCTCCCCAAATCAAATTGATGTGTCTATTCACACACATTTCTCCTCGTCTTCCTGACGACATTCAGAGATTGTATTTACACACTTGCTAAGTAGATATTCAGTTCGGCTACAGCGGGCTACATTGACGCCAATAATACCGGTCAATATTTTCTAAAACAAGAGCTAGAAAAATTGTTTGTTTCAGTCGGTTTGTACACTGTTTGTACACTATTTGTACACTAAGTATAAGAATCTATTTTTGCTTTCATCATTGTGTTGTGTTTTTGCTGTTTGTGGTTTGAGAAGGTCTTTCTTTAAGTCTAATTTTGGCAAAGACTTTAAGTTCATGAACACACGTGACCAAATATTAGGAATGTGTGGGTGTGCGGGTGCACCAGCAGTGTGTGGATGTATGGGATTTTGTTTTTGTGTGTACAGACATTGATAAATATTTGAACAGTGATAGCAGAAAAGAAAGGGAGGTGGGAGGGGAAGTCTGCGGCTGTAGGATGGAACAAATGTAAACTTTAAATAATGCAAAACAAGGGAAGTCATTCTTGTTTTCATTTTGACTTTTGGCGTAAAAATAATCATTCTGTTGAATCTTCAATGCCTCTCTCTCTCTCTCTCTCTCTCATTTGTCTTGAATTCTCACAGGGGCGATAATCGCCTTTACCGCATCATTTCCGCTGTTAGCAGACGATAAGATCTTCCAGCTTGGGAGCGATGTGCACAAGGCAACCACGTGATCATGGACAGTAGCCAGTGGACTATAAGTATTCACTATTTTTGAGTACATGTACGTTAATTGTTTTACAATGAAAAGTAGCAAAGTTCTTTATAAATGTCCAGATTGTGTCATCTTCTTAGATCTAAAATGTTTTAAAGCTACGTGACCAGCATAAAGAACATTATATTCCTCAGATTGTCACATCAGTTGAGAACCGCTAAAAAAAGTAGATCTGGTGTAGTTTGTATAGTGTAGTGTGACACAATGGTCAATCTGTTGTTTTTGATTTAGCTTTGTAATTGAATGCATTGATTACATGTATTCGGATGCATGGTGGTTTAGCGGTAAAGCACTTGGCTTCTGAACCGAGGGCCCCGGGTTCAAATCATGGTAAAGACTGGTATTTTAATTTCGGGATCTTTGGGCACCTCTGAGTCCACCCAGCTCTAATGGATACCTAACATTAGTTGGGGAAAAGTAAAGGCGGTTGGTCGTTGTGCTGACCACATGACACCCTCGTTAACCGTGGGCCACAGAAACAGATTACCTTTACATCATCTGCCCTATAGATCACAAGGTCTGAAAGGGAAACTTTTTACATGTATATATATATATATATATATATATATATATATATATATATATATATATATATATATATATATATATATATATATATATATAATTTTTATACAGTGCTATTTTCATGCTTATAGCATGCTCACAGCACTATGTTCCAATCTTATTTTGTGGACCAGTGGGGGAGAAGGGGTATCTGGGAGAAGGCGCTCAGTAAACAACTCTGCTCGAGTCGGGTGTCGAACCTCGAGCCCCCTTCATAGTTAGCCAAGCCAAATTCTTCCATACTTAGCCAGTTGAAAACGCTTCCGATATGAAAAAAACAACAACTGGAAATATGAAATGGGATCGCAATGGCTATCAGACTCCATGAAGACCCTCTGACTGACCTCTGTAAAAAGAAAACACAAGACCGTACAACACCAAGATCCCTTGCAAGAAATTTTTCTGCTGTAAGAAGTATCACGGAAAAGAGGGGGGGGGGGGCAGACTGGCAAAAGACAGAGTGCATGACGCGTAGGACGTAATCATCTTCTTTTTTGAAGTAACGTCTGTATTATTATATAAGATATATATAAGAGTGGAAATGAGAACAAGAAAAACAAACTTTTTTTAAAACACAAAGCTCCTTCGAAATGTAGTTGTATCAATCAGTTTGGATCAGTCTTGTGATTTTTTTGTTTGTTTGTAATAGATGTAGACCAACAACAATAAATCTGGGATTAATAATATTTGTACCAATTGTTTATTGTTTAGCGCTATTTCATTCTTTTAGATTTCTCACTACGCTATGATCCTATCACTTTCTCGCTACGCTATGATCCTATCACTTTCTCGCTACGCTATGATCCTATCGCTTTCTCGCTACGCTATGATCCTATCACTTGTCTGGACCAGCTGGGCAAGGGGAGGGGAAAAAGAACGAGATATATGGGGAGAACGACCTGATTCGAACACATGGCTAACGCCTCCTCGGGCAGACATGCTAACCACTCTGCTACTGGGGTACTTATGAGAGGATTGTATAGTTGTATATTGTTGTTTCAGTTTAGAGCGGCGACCTATAATGGAAACTAATTCAGTTTATACCACCACTCCAGTCAAGTAAAATGTCTTTCTCTTGTTCGTGATACAAAACAAAATAATTACCAATAGTTAATTAACAATTGGTTAACTTGTTTTTTATTATTTTTTGTATTGATTCCTGAGGAGACTTGTAAAAGAAATAATTGTGCAAAATTTCAGCTTGATCCGAGATTTGGTGTGGGAGAAATAACGTGTAAAAACATTTTACCAAACAGAGTGAGTTGATATAATATTTGTAAAGATAGTTGTTAGATCAAGTGTGGTGCCCCGTTAATCCAACATATGAAGGTGATATAGTGAAGATGATGGAATGAGACACAGCTAGTCTGAGACGCCACAAGCCTAAATTTAAAAACAAACATTGCTTTGTCTGGTTACCCTAACCAATTGCTCAACCTACTTAATGACACTAGAAATAGATTCAGTTTATTTCTGCCCAGTGGTCAGCCTAACATTCCGGGCTCACATAGGTCTCACCAGCCCAGGGGCGGACTGGGGGGCAAAATTGGCCCGGGCATTTCTATAAAATTCGGCCCACAAATTCTCAATCATGTGATGGGCATCCATTTCTAGGTGTATCGGTCCTTAAAAATTGTTAAGTTTGATAATGTATCGATATGCATGCATACAGTGAACTCTATATCTTAATAAGCAATATAGCGTCTTTTTAAATCAGCAATTATGTAGGCCCTAAAAAGATGAAGCCTGCTAGTAGCACTGTCTACATTCTACATTTTATTTTCGGAAAAATGTGTTCGATTAAAAGAGTATTACACTGTAATGTCTGTGAAAGATTTTTTTTAACACGACGCTCAGAGGGCCTTTTATTATAATAATAATAATAATATAATAAGAATATTATAAGACCTTTAACAACTTGATATGTGCCATAGTGACTTCGGTCAGGTCATTTCGGTGGCCCTATCGGCCCATTTGGGTACCGGCCCACCGGGCATTTGCCCAAATGCCCACATAGCCAGTCCGCCCCTGCACCAGCCACATGAGGAGGCACGAATCCCCAGTGCAAAGCCCTCAGCCCCCTGGATGACAAAAGTGGTCATCATCGAACGACGATGGACGAACTATATATATATATAGAGAGAGAGATAGATAGATAGATATAGTCTATTGGCATTTATGAATGCTGCTTTTTGCATCATCAAACAGCTACCGAAAATGAAAGACCAAGAGAATGTAAAGAAGAATAAGAAAAGAATTCCATTTTTGTAGTCTAAATTATGAAAGTCTGAGGGTGTAACTCTTTGTTGGGGGAGGATTATTTCTTCTACGACTCGGAGGGAACAACAGAATTACGTTCACATTACCTCGGTAGACGCACGCGCACCGACGCGTTTCTCATCTCTAAGATGGAAGGCACAAGAAAATCAATCTCCCTCGCTCAACCAATCAGAGGTCATTTGTGGCTGGGGTCAGAGGTCATGTATCAAATAGACGCGCCGGCCCGAAATGTAGGGGTGCTGAAGGGAAAGTGGTCGAGCTGATTAGATATTTACTAGAGTTGTGTCTCCTGATTGTAGGCTTACAGAAGGGAAACCATAGGATCAATCTTTGTTTCGTTTAAATAGATGTAATATTATAATGTTTGAGAGAACGCCCAGTCGGAGGATGGGGTCGAGGGGGTTAATGAATGGGAAACAACAAGGACAATTAAACTTTTAGGTATCTGCAGACAATTAAACTTTTAGGTATCTGCAGACAATTTAACTTTTAGGTATCTGCAGACAATTAAACTTTTAGGTATTTGCAGACCCGGGTACGCTGTTCTGCCTCAACGTGGCACCCGTTGAAAGGGTTACTTGAGGGGGTAACTTGGCTAAATGAATGGCAAAACAAAACTCCCGTGGGAGTGTTCAAGGGTACGCGAGAGTGGACCCATTGCAGGGACGGATTTGAAATAGAGCTCTCACGACCCTGTCGATAATCCATGCGCCGTTCCTCAAGGGACCGTTACATTAATGGCGAGTTACCTCATGGTTAGCTTGATATAAAATAGGAAAATGGCGGAGACTCCCGGTAAACTCGGTCCTTTGGCCATGTCTAGCCCATGCGTCCAGAGGCCAGTTTTGTCGGAAATAGCAATGCTTTATATAGGCATTGACTTAGGTCTCTTCCAGACAGAACGGTGGTTTAGGCAAGCTTTTTTTTTTTTTTTACTGTTTGACGCTCAAACAGATATTTTTTCAAACTTTGAGCTCGAAGAGCCTTCGGCTCAACTCTTAGACCAGGGGTTCTCAACCTGTGGATCGCGACCCCCTTGGGGGTCGATTGAGAATTTGCCAGGGGTCGCCTAAGACCATAAAAAACATGGATTGTTTTTGTCTATTCTTCTATTGCTGTATGTGTATGTGTGTGTGGAGGGGGGGGGTTGCGGCAGAGTGGGGGATTGTAAAAAGGGGTCGCCGAGCTTAAAAGGTTGAGAACCGCTGTCTTAGACGATCTAACGGTATCTGCAGACCCGGATACGCCACCCACCAGCCTCAACGCGGCACTCGGGTGGAAACGATCGCTGGAGCTGAAGCGATGACTCTAAATGGGTAGCAACACAGGAATCCTGTGGGAGTGTCGAAGGGAGTTCGAGAGCATTCCCATTGCACAGTACGGAGTTGTGAGAGAGCTTCCACGACATTGTCGAAATCAAGGGTCCGAAGTGTCCGACACATTGGAAACAGCAGTGTTCAATATGAACATTAGCTTGGACCTCTTCCAGACTGAGCGCTTTGTTCAATGTACATGCTTAGAGCTTCAAGAGCTTTGGCTCAACTCTTTGGACAGTAAACGGCATCTGCAGTTGTACTGCAACCAGCAGGACCAGATATGTTTGTTTTTTTTGGCAAACTTTGATAGTCAATTTTACTTTTCCGTTTTTTTTTTTTTTTCTATTCAATTCCCTTTCAATAGAAATAATAGTCTCTATATAGACGAGCAGATTGGAGGAGAAAAGACTGAAAATGAGAGAGAGATACATATAGATTTAAAAAAGAAAAACTCACATGGTTTTCGATCATAGACTATGGTTTCCATTGAAAGCACTAGCTTCTACAAATGGAAGGACAATTTCACACAAAAGAAGAAAGCAATCCAATAGATTACACACAGGAACAACCATCACCCACCATATGGACAAAACGGAAAGTACGAAAACATTATTAATTTGTTATTCGCATTTATTTCTATGCTCTTCGTGTAAAGTGCTCTGTGGCTATAAATAGATTAAAGCGTTACACACTTTTTCAAGCTTGGCATCGGGAAATACCGATCCTAGGGAAGAAATAACGAATATTCTAAATCTCTACACCAAAAGTTGTGTCTAAAAATAGTTTCGATTGCACTAAAAAATGGCGTCTGCTAAGCCAAAAGAAACAGATTATTCCCAGTGGCCAGTCATTGTTCACACTGAACTAACGAATTCGTCTGTTTCAAAACTACTGATACAGAAAAGAATAAAATTGCGAAGTATGTCCTAGATCTAGATCTAATCCTTTGTATAGAGCAGTTATGAAATAGATTTAGAATATTTAGATCTAGATGTAGATCTAGTATATCTAGAATCTACTGCCTAGTCAGTATTACTATTATATAGATGTAAGTATTACTATTAGAGTCTAGTATTGTATACTGTTTACAGTATAGCGCCTGGATTCTAGAACTAGATTGGAGTTCATCTCAGAACTAGATGTAGGCTAGTATTTTTAACTTTAGCATTTCGCAATAGATCTAGATCTAGTCTCTAGATGTAATCTGGAGATTTAAATCTACAATACATCTAAATATAGATCTAGATATCTTAAATCATAAATACTAAACTAGGCCTATCTAGATCTAGATCTATATTATCTATAGATTTAATATTTTAATAGATCTAGCAGATTCAATATCATTCAGAGTATAGAATATGAATGATTAACTCTATAATATAGATCTATATTCAAGATATAGCCTAGTCTTTATATTCTGTAGTCTATATGGTACCGGCCCAACAGCATTTGCCTAAATGCTCCTAACATATCTAAGCCGACTAAGCTTACTTAGCCAATCCACCCCTGCTATAATCTAGATCTAGACTCTAGATCTACTTTAGGCCTATATATCTAGATATAGATCTGGTTAACTATAATTTTTAGATTATATGACTATTCTTCTTTATCTGTTAGAGTCTAACAATCTAGATATAAGTCCACTAATTTTGTTTAGCTATGTACAAGAACTATAGATTTTTACATTTAATCTATATAGTGCTAAATAATACTTAGATCTAGATAGACTCTAGGCTCGGATTCACCAGTTCTCCGTGTATCCTGTAGCGCCGAGCTAGAGCCTAATACTGACATTTTGTAAAGACATAGATCTATCCTATGAGCAAGACTTCTGAAACGTACGGCCTACTTGGAGGTAGATTCCTCGTTGAATACGTCAGCAGACCACATCATGTTCAATCTATATCTTTGTCTTTACATTGCTTTAATTCAAAGATCTAGATTCATTGGAACTGAAAAATTCCATTAAAACAAAATATAAATTAGAAAAAAATACTTTAAAAAAAAAGCTTATATTAAGCGTACTTGTATCAATTAGTTTGGACCGGTCACGTAATTCAATTTGTAATAGATCTAGACTAGCAATAAAAAAGCATTTATAAAAAAGAAAAAAAAGGGGGGGGGGGAGTGACCTGAAGCCAACACGGTAATAACTGTGCTAGTGGAGAGCTTATGAACATGGAAGATCTATTTTTGTTCTTCAGTCTCGTCCTATTTTCTTAGGTTTGTGTTCACTAAGACTCAGACGACGACCTATAAAGGGGACTTATTCAGCTTACACCACCACTTCAGTTAATTTCTTTCCCTTGTCCGAGATATGAAACAAAATGATTTATTACCAATTGTTAATTAACTAATTGGATATTTTTATTTTAATTCTTGTGTTGTCAGGTAAAAGAAATAATTGTGCTAAATTTCAGCTTGATCCGAGATTGGATGTAGGAGAAATAGTGAGCACAAAATTTTTACCAGACAGTCAGACAGAGTGATTTGATATAAATTTTGTAAAAAAAAAAAAATACAGAAATAAATATTGTTTCCTTCTATGGAAGTTGAATTCTGAAACCTATAGTTTTGGCTTTCAAAACATTACTACGCCCCCTCTTTTAATAAGCATCTAAATGATAATTAAACACATCAAAGAGTATTCATTGAAATAAATCATCGTAACTGAAGTTATAGTATAATTAGTATCCTCCCATGCCGGCCCCCTCCCCAAATCCCCTTTCAACGTTTTTTTGTAGGCGTTTGATGATCCAGACTAATGACTGTGAGATACATCTGAATGGTCCTGTGTATCCAAATATAGTGCACACCTTTCACTCAGTAATGACAACATTTGGAAACATTTTTTTTTGTGCTCAATTTTTTTTAATTTACCAATTTCTTTGGCTGACGGGAGAGAATTGAAATCTATTTGCCGACGCAGATATAATCCCACGACGGAAGCTCTGTAATATCAACAGTCAAAGAAGTACGGCCCGCGGACTACATTTGAAATCGATATCTAATTTGTAGTTAGAGCGTATTCATCTTTTTCACTTGGGAATTTGCAATTCGCTACGCATGGACACTAAAAATTAAAAGTAAACAAACTCTATAAGAAGGATCTTGTTATTTATTATTTTTTTGTGTATCGACTAAGTGGATTAGATGTTTTAGTACTGATAATACTGTATGGTCATGGAAACAAAAGGTGAATACTGTATGGTCATGGAAACAAAATGTGAATACTGTATGGTCATGGAAACAAAATGTGAATACTGAATGGTCATGGAAACAAAAGGTGAATACTGTATGGTCATGGAAACAAAATGTGAATACTGTATGGTCATGGAAACAAAATGTGAATACTGAATGGTCATGGAAACAAAAGGTGAATACTGTATGGTCATGGAAACAAAATGTGAATACTGTATGGTCATGGAAACAAAATGTGAATACTTTATGGTCATGGAAACAAAATGTGAATACTGTATGGTCATGGAAACAAAATGTGAATACTGTATGGTCATGGAAACAAAATGTGAATACTGTATGGTCATGGAAACAAAATGTGAATACTGTATGGTCATGGAAACAAAATGTGAATACTGTATGGTCATGGAAACAAAATGTGAATACTGTATGGTCATGGAAACAAAATGTGAATATTGTATGGTCATGGAAACAAAATGTGAATACTGAATGGTCATGGAAACAAAAGGTGAATACTGTACGGTCATGGAAACAAAAGGTGAATACTGTACGGTCATGGAAACAAAATGTGAATACTGTATGGTAATGGAAACAAAAGGTGAATACTGTATGGTCATGGAAACAAAAGGTGAATACTGTATGGTCATGGAAAAAAAAGGTGAATACTGTACGGTCATGGAAACAAAAGGTGAAAAGTGTATGGTCATGGAAAAAAAAGGTGACTACTGCATGGTCATGGAAACTAAATGTGAATACTGCATGGTCATGGAAACTAAAGGTGAATACTGTATGGTCATGGAAACTAAAGGTGAAAAGTGTATGGTCATGGAAACAAAAGGTGACTACTGCATGGTCATGGCAACAAAAGGTGACTACTGCATGGTCATGGAAACAAAAGGTGAATACTGTACGGTCATGGAAACAAAAGGTGAATAGTGTATGGTCATGGAAAAAAAAGGTGAATACTGTACGGTCATGGAAACAAAAGGTGAAAAGTGTATGGTCATGGAAACAAAAGGTGACTACTGCTTGGTCATGGAAACAAAAGGTGACAACTGCATGGTCATGGAAACTAAAGGTGAAAAGTGTATGGTAATGGAAACAAAAGGTGAATACTGTATGGTCATGGAAACAAAAGGTGAATACTGTATGGTCATGGAAAAAAAGGTGAATACTGCACGGTCATGGAAACAAAAGGTGAAAAGTGTATGGTCATGGAAACAAAAGGTGACTACTGCATGGTCATGGCAACAAAAGGTGAATAATGTATGGTCATGGAAACTAAAGGTGAATACTGTATGGTCATGGAAAAAAATGTGAATACTGTATGGTCATGGAAACAAAAGGTGAAAAGTGTATGGTCATGGAAACAAAATGTGACTACTGCATGGTCATGGCAACAAAAGGTGAATACTGTATGGTCATGGAAACTAAAGGTGAATACTGTATTGACTTTGTAGTCCACTTCTTTGGTTTGGTCTTTCAAGTCTTATATTACATCCGTATTGAATACTTTGTTGTTGGCCACCTTTATTCGTACGACGGCTATGGTTCATTTCATAGAGCAGTGATTGTAGAGTGTTGAGCAACATATCTCAATAATGCAAGATATGTCTCCCTTTTTATATAAAACTGAATTAATTAATTACCACTATTTGATTAATTCTTTGATTGATTCGTGCGTTGCCATCGACTATGAATAATTGTGCTAAATTTCCGTTTGATCCAAGACTGGGAAGTGGGAGGAATAACATGTTCAAAGTTTGTACCAGACAGACAGACAGACAGACAGTGTAAGTTGATATAAGCTTTGTCATTATTTCCCACATACATCAGAAGTAAAAGTGGCGCCTGTTTGCGTGTTAGAGGAACCAGTTCTTTTGATTTGTTCTTTATTTCAGAGCAGAAGTCATTGCCACCTCTGTCAACGTAGTTCGATCTAGGGCTATGTCTTTAGTCAACATTGATGTCACCGCCCGTTTGTTTAAATCCATATATTGGACATCTGGGTGAACCAGTTTTGTTGTGTCTGTTGCAGGATATCTTTGGTGATACTTTTGTTCTTCAGACGGCAGACTTGTGGTCTGGGGAATGTGAGTATATACTCTGTGGCATTTTACGTCTCGAGAGACGGTCTTTTCCCTGAGTAACTTCTTGTGTGACTAAAGAGGCCAATCATTGATACACAGCTGAGTCACAGGTTGGGCATATGTAATCACCAGGTGCCGTTGCATTTTCACCCTTTTTTCTACTACTGCTGTGTATGGCATCTGCAATCATCGGTCCTTCCTTTATGCTCACTCTCCGTGTGAATCTATCCAGTGCCACTTTTCCACAGCTGTTAATGTCGATTATGAAGAGCTTCATGTCGCGTTTGCATACATCCGTATATCGTAAAAGTGGGCGACCAGCGGCTCTCCTGTCTTCTGTTAGATCTTCATACAGAATGTCTTGTAGAAGTCGAACCTACTGGTCTTCTATGAATGTGGCCAAGTCAGCCAAGGCGTCTGCTGCTGATAACAGAGCGGATGTCCTGGCACCTTGCTCTTCATGGCACTTCCTCATTGGTTATTTTATCTTGCCGCCTTATTTTAAAGATCCGCCTTACATCGGAGGTGGATGACATTCAGTTTTTTTTTTGTTCTCTACTTTTCTTCGTGTTGGCGTTTGACCTTAAAATTTACATATTACATATTAACAAGTTAACGTAGGAATATTTAATCTTATTACAGGGCCTATATTTTTATATAGATAAAAGGGAATAAATCTCTTTTTTTTTTTTGGATACAAGGCTGTAAATGTGTTGTTTTTTTAAGTTTTTATTTCATTTAAAACTAGGTTTATTGAGTAACAATGTCTTTTAGCAACTAAACATACAGACCCGTTTTCTCTTCCTGTATTAGAATGTGTATGACATATTTCACAGACGTTCGCACTGGCGCCTGTTTCTTTAAAGATCCATGCTCTACGTTTCACGCAAGACATTTCTTTTTTGACCAATTTAGAACGTCATATAAAAGGGGATAAAAAGATATTTTTTTTTTAAACTACATTTTAAAAAAGACTTTATACTAGAAGCGACCAATTAAGACGGAACATACTGACGTCTGCTCATAAAAAAAAATGTCTTCCGCAAAGGGAAGATAACCCTTGTAATATTTTCTTTCCGTCATACTTCTGCGGGACCCAGAACTGGCAGCATGCTGTCTGTTAACACATTTTATGTCTCTAACGTCCAGGGCTTGATAGCTTCATTGAATTAGAGGTAGTAATTATGCGCGCCTTTTTTTTCCCTCCCCAAATTTTTTTTTCAATGCATCATTTTTATTTCCCTTGTTTGTTTGTTTTTGTTGTCGCTGTTTCTTGCTCGACTTGTTTAAGGGCAAACTCTTAAACAATGTCGTTTTTATACAACGTCAGAGATAACGGCATTGTGCAGGGAAAAGTTGAATATCACATTTTTTTATTCTTTTGAAAGAAAGTTACAAATTTATAATAGGCCGTATCAGCGTCTGAAATGAGACTCATTTTTCCTTCTTAAAAATTGAATCACTTTTTTTTTAATTGTTCACAACTCGACATTGTCAGAGGCAGACATCATTCAGTTTGTAGCTGCTGATAAACAATTTCTCAATGTGGCACTGTCCCACAATTTACTTGATACGATTTTTGGAAATATATAACTATTGACATTGATTATATTAATAAAGATCCTGATGATAACTCATATCAATTAAAGAAACGTCCTGACCGATTGGTTAAGCTTCAGCACAGCATTGATAGGAGTTTCAGACTTGTTGTGGGTAAGTTTATTGTTTGTTAGATTGTCCAAACAATGGATTTCTTCTAGAGACCAGGAATAATAAATCAAAGGAAAGGAATTCTTCTAAAGACCAGGAATGGTAGTCCACCGAGGAAAGGATTTCTTCTAGAGACCAGGAATGATAAATCAAAGGAAAAGAACTCTTCTAAAGACCAGGAATGGTAGTCCACCGAGGAAAGGATTTCTTCTAGAGGCAATGATGACTGGCCAAAGAAAAGAATTTCTTTTAGAGGCAAGTACCGGCAATGACAAACCAAAGGAAAGGATTTCTTCTCGAGGTCAGGATTGATAGACCTGTCTGTTCACCAACATCTCTGTTCTAAAGTTCCTAGTTAACTAGATTATCATTGAATTCCTATCATTTCATTGGTCGTCCAAGGATCAACTCAACGTGCAACTTCCCTAAGGAACGCCATGGTGGATGGAACATGCAATTTACTCGTTACTTCAGAGGCCTATTGGAGATTGTGTTTCCTTTCCACTGTTAGCCATATCCATTTCCTCTTCTGAAGGTTTCATATGTGATTCCTTTCCACTATTAGCCTATCCATTTCCTCTTCTGAAGGTTTCATATGTGATTCCTTTCCACTGTTAGCCTATCCATTTCCTCTTCTGAAGGTTTCATATGTGATTCCTTTCCACTGTTAGCCTATCCATTTCCTCTTCTGAAGGTTTCATAAAGATGACATGATGAGGTCTTAAAAGTGAATCCTCGAATTCCCTCCCCCCCAAACTTAAAATCGGTGTTCACCTTTTTTTTTTAAATAGTTGACTGATTTTGTCGACAACTTTCAAATGTTGAGATTTCCGTAAGGCTTTATACTTGATTTTTTCTCAATGAATATATTAAATGTTTACGCGTCTCATAGAACTCAATTTAAAAAAATATAGTGAATCTTAAGTTACCTATTACTTCGATGTACTTGGATGCCATAGTGGAACCAATCCGTTATGCGTGCCGTGGTTTGCCTGCCCGGTTATCTAGCCCAACATCCTAGACTTGCTCACGTGCATTGAACTCACCTGCAGACGTGACCTGTCTCTAACTGGTGCGTTTAGTTTTTTGTGTAGCAATCAGGCACTCGTAGATTTGTAGTAGTTTGTGCGTGTCGTTCTGTAAGACTCCATTGCACATGGTTCCTGAGTGTTGGAATGAAAGTTGTTCTTATTATGCTTCCACTACCATCCCCCCCTACAGATACAACAACAACCCTTGAACGTTTTACTGATATAAGTGATTAAAGTAAATTACCTTTTCATGCTTTACGATCTATAGGGCAAATGATGTAAACGCCAATTGTTTCTGCAGTTAACGAGGGTTTCATGTGGCCAGCACAACGACCAACTATTTGGGTTGGGTGGACTCGGGGAGGAGAGAGTCCTAAAAATCCCCAAATTCGAAATCACAGTTTCCATCGAGACTTGAATCCGAGATGTCGATTCGAAAGCCAAGTGCCACTCAGTATTTAAATTATCTTGAAGTGTGCATTTGTTTATAGAATTTAACTTCCTTTATTCTATGTATACAGAACCTAAGTACGGTCAGCATGCTGAGGAAAAGATACACAAAATGTTACCTTTTTTTTTTGTAATGAGTGGTTACTCTGCTTTTGTTGTTTTGTTTTTTTGTCTTAGCCAAAATGTAGAGAAGTAATTTCTCCTTTGTACCATTGAATCTGTTCTTCTGATGGGGTGATGAAAGTATCTAGACTTAGCATTTCTTTTTGTCTCTCTAGAATACAAGTTTCGGTGAACAAATTGAGGGAAACATTGTTATCCAAAGGTTTATGTCTTTTATAATATACAGTCAGAAATCTGACGAGTTAAATGTGAGGTAGCACCAATTTGTAAAATAAAATTGGTGCCGGTAACGCAGTGATGGATTGCCTAACTTTTAACTACTAATAAAATGATAATAAACGTTAAATTTCAAGAAAAGTAATAATTTTTCCCCCACATTGAAAAAGGTCTACCGTCACGAAAAAAAAAAGCACTGGGTAGAACTATACACCGGTTACTTAGTAGATTTCACTTTGTAAAATTAAAAGTTGATAGAAAATACTGTCCACCACATTCTAATGATGAAAAGAAAAAGACAATTACGGCATTCAATGTGACAGTAACTACTGTCGGTTGGATGGGAATGAATCGTGTTCAATATTCATTATGTAATGTAAATTATGTGGAATATTTCCTTTTTCTCTTCCCTCTCTTATTATTTGTATTGAAACGAAACAAAAAAACTTGATTACAATAATCATCTTCCCGCTTTAATGAACTATTACAAACCGCTGTCAGCTGTGGTTGCACCATTCGTTCTAGAACATTCTCTCTAAAGTTGACGTGTTGAAAGCTAAACCTGGGCAAACAAAACACTTTTTTTTTTTGGTTTAAATTCTCAATTAAAATTGTACAAGATAATTACGTGTTTAATGAAAAGATTATAATCCGTCCGCGGTAGCTGAATAACTTTTTGGTTTGAATCCATTTGTCTTGGTCAGTGCTGTCTGGCGAGGCCCCTGGGGACTTAGCGGCATTCCACATTTACCTCCCTCTGTTCCTTTCCATTACCAGTTCTCTGCATCGTCTGCTGACAGCGAAAATCGCTTTGTAAAGCAAGCATTGGCCTGCAGCCGCCACTAAGGTCAAGGAGAAACTGGATAGGATAAAACTAACTCGTAGGAGATCGGCGTCAGTAAGGCTGGGGGCTGCAAGGATTAAGGACAAGTGGAATCTCTGGAGCGTCATGGTTACTGATATGTGTGTGAGAGAGTGGGGGGGGGGGGGAGGGTGCTGCGTAAATTCCCTTGACACGACTGTGACTGATACATTTGGTATGCTCTACTCTCTAGCATCCAGCCTATTGTCGGAAGGTATGGTTCTCTTCCCTAAAGCTAAAGTTGTCTTTCTGATACTGGAGCTCAAGAAACAACTTTTGTCCGAGATGGAAACCTCAGATGCTGGACTGCTTAACGATGGAAACAATTGTAGAATCTTCAATAGGTAAGGCTCTTTTTTAAAATATGTTTTCTAATGTCTACAATGAATCAGATTTAAATAATTTTAAAACATGATAGTCTAACCAGGTTGACTGTGAGTTCAATGTTTAATCATGATCTGAAATTGAAAGCATTCTAATGTATCCTTACTGTTTCTTCGGCATAGGAGGTATGGATCTAGGTCGTTCTGTTCGGGCCCTCTGAATCAGGCTTGATGTATGTAGCCTGTTTCCGGTTGCATGAAACTTACTTACTTAGACTGAGATCCTCTCGCGTCGTTCGGTGCATTTGGGCGGCAAGCTGTTTTAAACTTTGCCGTTTCTGTAGCAATCAAGGTTTTAAAAAGGGTGTGGTCGCAAGCCCCTCCCCAAACCCTTTCTAGCCCGGGCATGGGACCGACAGATGGCCGATTAAACTGTGTTTCTATATTAGCGAAACTGCTAACGGCTGTCTGTTAAATCTGAGGGTAATAGCAGTCATGACTGTAACTTTCTGAATCAATGTGTGCCTTTATAAACAGATGGATGCTCAAGTGCTGACTGTTTCCCCATCTTAACGTTTGTCCTTTAGAATTGAAAAGCTGAAGTGTTTCCATGGAATACCGGTGGTCTTACTTCTGGCACCACTGTTCACCAGTAAAGAGTTCAAAGCTGTGTCAGACCTGCAGATAAAGTAAGTACCTTTCTATTTCTGTAGGTTCTCACGTTATATGATTTGACCCAAACGTTATAGTTTGCTACATGCTGCGGTAAGGTCAGTGAAATGATCTCGTTGGAAAATGAGCAGAGATGGGGTGTATTGTACATCTGCCCGGTTATGACGTCGTGAGGGTGATGTCATTGACTCCTTCTGATACCATGTTCCAGCTTCGTTTTGCTGAAAAGTATCATTTGTAATGTGATAATTAGTGAGACTTATACCGTGATGATGTATTGAATATATTGCTATTGTTGATGTTCAGCATTATATCTTATTACGTCCTGATCCAGGTGTCAACCAAGTCTCTTTTTGAAACATTTCCTAATATATGTCGACAATCTCTTCATGGGCTCATAATGTCAAAAAATACTGGTTGACAACTACGGTCAATGGTATTTCTAAAACGTCTGCAACCATTTTCCTAGAAATGTAACAGTTTATTTTGGCTTATATCTTTGGGGGGGAAAAACACTACCTTATTTTTCACATCATGAAAACTTTGGTTGGATAATTGTTCAAAATATAAATCATCTTGAAACTAAATTTGTCTTTTTATTTTGAGCACGGTTCTAATGGGAATTACCGTACTCGACTCAAGTGTGTCTATGTATTCGTTATTATGCACACTAAATAAAAAGACATTTGTGAACATTTTGCGCACCGTTTTATGTAGAAGTTTTGGCCCAGAATTCCCTAGTAAAATTATGAGCTGGAAATAGAAGAATTTGATTGTGTAAACTAAAGACCCCTGGCAATAACAAAGCATTACAAAAAAAAAAACATAAAAAAAAACAAGGTTACAGAGATAGTTTGTGTGGAAATACAAACTCAAAATCGGCCCCCGAAGTAGTCCATCCAGGCAGGTAAAAAGGCAGGTTTCAATATTTTCAGAAAGAACATCAGAATGAAATTCTATCAAAGACAAATGACGGAGAAGAATGGAGAAAGAAGGTTGACAGATCTTGTGTGGTGCCCCAACGGTCCAGCAGACCAAAGGATTGGTGGAAGTGAAAGTGAAGTTAGATGTGAACCTGGCCTAACTGATGTCTTATAATGAATATCTGATTAATCTAATTGTTTTGTAAAGGGTCAATCTCTTATTCAAATCCTCAAGAAAAAATATTTCTGAAAAAAAATATAAAAAGATTATTAGTTTTCAATTTACCTGATAATATGAAAAATTACTTATTATTTGCCGTTTTAAATTATGTTCCCTTGAATGCATACTAAATAGATTTTTTTCTCTTCATAAAATGTAAACTTTTTTTATGTAAATGTAGTAATTGGTATGATTGAACTTACATAACTTAGCAATACAAATGTAAACAAAAAATATTTGACAAAAAAAAACTTAAACCATTTCCATAAATGTGTTAAAAGTATGGTAGAGTGTTCTGTTCCCTACTAAAGAGCTTCCCGTGTTTGTTACTATTAATAGTGAATAGTTGTAAAAGTGGTGTATTTTTAATGAAAAAAACTGCTTGCATAATTGATTTAAAAATTTAGATTTTTCGGATTCAGAAAAGAAAAAAGTAGCCGTTGCATCAGAACTTTGAATGGTCTAAACTATTATGATGTCGGATGTTTACTATCTTTTCTAGTTTACGAGATCTAAACGGGACGGACGGACACACATTCCACACAAAACTAATAGCGTCTTTTTCCCTTTCGGGGGCCGCTAAAAATGCATGAGAAGTGATAGACCACCGTCAGCTTTGGGAAATGATAGACCACTGTCAGCTTTATAATGTTGGAATTGATTTTTACAACCTTTTTTTAAATATTAATATTATTAATTGTTCATTTTTTTAAACTATGGAAGGGAAACAACACTCTTGCCTAATGCCCTAAATATAGAGACATGTTATGTCATAGTGCCTCTGGTTATCTTCCTTTCCTGCCAGCTGTTAATACTATCTTCAATGTCCTTGTTTTAGCCCGAGCTCCTCACGGCCTCAAAGTATATAGCATCCAACGTCCTTCCAAATACAATCACTTGAATATGTTACGTGTGGCTGTTGTTGTAGAAGTGACAATCTCTGAGATTGGAGTAATTGCCACTATGACTCAGCGCGCCATTCACGTAGCGCTCCTCCACCCCTCCTCCCCATCATTCTCTGTCTTGTCGTCTGCATAATGGAAGTAAGACAGGCTTGATAATGAAGCGAGTGCAAAATGGATCCCCTGCCGCTAGAGTTTGATAAAGAAGCTATAGGTCTATATGTCTTCCTCGGTTGGAAAGAGGGGGAAAAACCCAGAAATAAACACAGGGATAGAAAAAAAAATGAAAATTTGAAGTGGAAATGTTGACATTAAAATGTGTTGAATCTGCGGGACAGCTTGGTAGATTCAGTTTTAAGTTGCTGTTTTTAATTTCAAAAAGGACTTTTGTTTAGGTGTCGACTTTTACTTCATACTTGTATCTGTATGAGACGACGAGTCAGAACCTGTAGGTCTAATAACCCATCCAGGAATAACTGTCATTTCACTTTGAATCAAGTAGCCCACGGTCCTACTCCTAAGTCTTGCTGCTCTTGGTCTAACTTCTGTCTGGTACTGTACATAGACCTATACATTTCAGTGGAATTACTTCCAATGGTCAAATCCATTAAGTCGTAACTATCTGTCACTAGTCACACAAATGTGGTATTGGTTGAATCACCTTGTAGCGATTGTCTGCCTTCCTTTTCTTCCTGCATGGATTGTAGAGTCTTCAGTCATTGTTGAATGAGCATTTGTCAAGTCTGGTGCTTGAAGCTACCAGACGAACCCATGGACCACGTTGATGACTGGTAATGAACACATCCTATCACAGAACGAATTAATTAAAACTAATCAATCGCGATTCAAGTTTTTAAGAATTATCTTGTTATATATTTTAGTATTGGATAGAATGTAATGATAACGCCGTGTGAGATGTCTTATCAGTAAAATGGCAGCATCAAAACTTTGTCCACTTGTTACTGCATTTGTTGAATCCCCTCTGTAGTTACATTGTCTCGCTCGAGGGAGGTCTAAAGCAAAGAGACGCGTGGGCCTCATCCTTCATGGTTTCAGACTTCGTCAAGCAGGACATGGATGCATTCGCAACATCTTTTTAAAAGTTGGCAGGCTAAGTAGTTCGTATTGAGTTAGGGTGCATTGTTTGAATTGTGGTGTGAATGTACATTTTGGTTGTTTTTTTTTCTAGTTACAATGTTTTGTTTTGTGTAATGCACTAATTGTAAGACACATTTTCTTAAGGACATGAACATTGTTATTATTATTATATGGTTATGCCAGAGTTTTGTTTTAAGTTTTAAAGCGTAGGCTACATGGGGTGAACTTTTTTTTTAAAGGGCCTCATGAATGCCACTATAAAATGTATTGACACTAGTTCCATCCATGTAATCAACACCATTGAATGCTTCCTTTAAGTTCACGTGACGACATGATGACGTTGAGAAATCTCTTCTATTCCAGATACTTGAGTGACAAAGTTTCCTTCGTACCGACACACGATGCCGAGGAAACAGTTGCAGCCATGATAGCCATTGCTGATGTGAGCTCATTTGTATATTAGCGAACAGAGGGGGGGGGGGGTCAACAGCTGCCACTTGGAAATTGTGGTCGTGGAGAGGGGGAAATAGGGGGAAGTTCTTTTCTTAATGAGAATTAAAAGGAATTTTGAAAGATTGTTTTGGTGGTCATTATTAATGAAACATTCTTACTAATATAGAGTCCCATGCTATATCTAATTCTAGACATACAGATTAACTACGTTTAGCCTATTTATTTGTTTAGTTAGTAAGCCTATAAGTATTTCTACTCTCCTCTTTCTTCCCACTGGACCTGGCTGTCTGGATCAAGTCTTCGCTATGATATTTGGGGTTGGAAAGTTTATTTTATAGGAAAGTTCTGACCATGGGATGATTTAATATTGGTTTCTGCGTTTCAACTAAGCCATTCATCCAGACCGTTGTTTTAAATTGAATTAACGTTTGTGTTTCCTGTTGTTTAGTAAGAAGTAACAACAATCATTCTGTGACATAGCCGATACCTTAATATTTGTTTATATAAAATTTCTTCATTTGTCTTGTGTCAGTTTCAATTGATTGATTTACTATTTAGTAGTATGACTAACTAATTGGAGAAAAGAATGCATTTTTATTAGCAATTTGACTGACAACTAACATTTAGGAACGACAATTAGGCAAACTGACCTAGGCATGTCTATTGTCTCGCTTGATACAAAATTACTACTTAAGACGTCGGCGTCTTTGGCACTTATGGTAATTACTTTTTATAGTTTCAAAATTGTAAATAGTAATTACATCATCGTCTTGAGGCAGGTAAGGTCATTCACTTGGCCACTTGCAAGAGTAATCAAGGAAATAGGTCTACTCGACATCACCAACCCCAGCATCGGTTTTGACAAAATACTAACTTTACAAAAAGTAAAACACAAAGTGCTCTATTAATTGTTAGTTATAAGTTGTAGAACTTGTAACCTTAGTTATATCTAGTGTTAATATTACAAAGTCTTAATGGAAAAAAGTTTCACAAATCGAATCACTTCTGAAAGTTTAGGAACCTCCATGCAATGCCTTAAAAAAAAAAAAAAGCTTATCATAAACAGCAATAAAGAGGTTAAAAGTTATCTGAGTTTATTTCATTTTCTCTTGACAGCTTCAGACCCCGCCCAAGTCTGATCTCCTCGCCGAACGGTTTCGAGAATTACGTAGCAGTCTTCTTAAGCCTGCGTCTTTCCTCGCCCATTAAAGTGATAGCACAGGATTCCTGGCTGAGCGCTTCATTGCTGACATAATAGGCTACTTACAACAGTGTATGTGTGTTGAGTGTGTCTAGAAAAAGGGGGGGGGGCAGTAGGCTGTAAAGTAGAAATGATTACCTGTGTGTGTGTGTGTATCAACATTCCCCCGTGTCGTCTTGTCAGAAGGAACGGGGAAATCGTGCATGGAAAATTGTGTATTTCACTTTTTAGTCCAAGGGTTCTCACTCGAAGTCACCCGACCCTTAAAAAAAAAGGAATGTAGATGTTCTCTTGTTTGTGTTGTTAGCAGGCAGCACGTCCTACTAGAAAGAGTGAAAAGAGAACAACTCAAGAAGTAGTTGAAGGAGGTCAATTAGAACTTTGAATCCTTCAAGCATCCTCTGACAACTCAATGTACATGTAGGTCTACTCGAGATATTGGTTGACTCTAGGCTTACACTAGGAATGATACATAATTCATTAGTAGGATTAATACAGAATCACAGCAGATCTCTTGATGGATGCTCTATAAGATTGTAATACAGCCGTAGAACTTCTCTAAACAGTGCAATGCTGATGCTCTATGTTTGTGCAAGTCTAACACCATCCTTCATGAAGACAATTGTAGGTGGAAACAACGTTGATATTTTACAAGAGGCTTTTTTTTTCTGCTTTCAAAACATTTACGTGCAGACAGACAACGCAAACACAATAGCGGTTCTCTATTCTGCGACTAAAAAGAAGTGTTTACCTATAGCCTACCTCTAAACATAAACGCTCACACACACAGTAGAATGTTGTTGTTTTTTTTAATGAATGGACCAGTTGAAAACATCTGCATTTATTTTGAACACCTGTCGCTGTATGTAATAACTTCATTTCAGACTTTAAAACTTTCAATAAATATTTAGAAATTCGGCTTCAAAGAAATAAATCGGCGTACGTTTAGTCCTTACCTACCCTCCTGCTGCTGGGGCCAGGAACATAGGCAAGAGTCATTCAGTGCAGTACTACAGTAGAAAGGTGTAAGGGAAGCAACTGAGCCATTAAATAGTGCCAGCAGAAGTGAATGGGTTTATCTTACGTTTGGAAAGAAAATGTTATGGATGTGAGTTAAAACTTTTCACTGATATATATATATATAGAGAAAGAGAGCCTACATAGCTCACTGTTTTCTTGTAACTCAATTTTTGTAATACAGAGCATTACAGTTCATGCTGCATTGGTTCAAACAAATATTTATGTATTTTGAAGTGCTCATTTTGTTTGTGCCTATTAAGAGAAGTGTAAATGTTTAGTAATTAGCCTAGATATGTGCAGAAAAGAAAAGTAACTTATCTATTCAAGGATTGTTTACTGTCTGCTTCATTGCCTAGCTTTTAAATTTTCATTGCACGTGCAGCACAAAGTAAAACCAGTGATTATTCAATGTCTGTGCTAGCTAGACATAAACTCAACTAATTGGTGCTAGTGGGCAATAAATGTTACATGTAAACATCACAGCCAAATGATGAACAGCAGAAACAATGTCTCAGATTTCTTGTCTTAGAATTTATATTTAAGGATTTATAGCTAGAGATTAAAAAAAAACAAGAAAACATATTAAAACCAAATAATAAATAAATGTGTATATAAATCACAGCCAGTATACAAGTTGCTTTATCATTAGCAGACACTCCTTTCTAGCAGTAAGACCGTCTGTTCCTGGTTTGAAGCCCATTTTCAGAAGAAAGAAAAAGTGGGGGATAGAGAGGGAAATACTGGTTCAAAAGATTTTCTTTTTGCTCAGAATTAGACCAAAAAAAATATTGTCTATCAATTTGTGCTGCTATGAGGTATTGTTGAAATGTATTGAGTGTTAGGATTAAATGTTTTCTGAGGATGGAATAATGTTAAATTTTTGTTTTCTTTTTAATTTAAGTTTCTGATTTAAAGCTACTTTTTAGGAACTCAATGAACAGCATAGAAAAAAACAAAGACACTTATGTTGTACAGTCACATGTTAGCTGAAGAGACCTGCTATATTGGGGCCTAGTTGGGGTGGGGTCAATTTTTCAGACTTGTGAGGATTGCAATTCAACAGGTTATGTCAAGAAACATAACGAAAACGTTTAATATTCAAGAATTCATCTGTTTGACCATTAACCGAAAGCATCTTTTAGAATACATACAAGACCAACTATAAATGTATGCATTACATTCATTGCATTCAATAACAATAACTAGTGCACACAAACTCAGCATAATTCATTTTTACATCAAAATAAGGATGCTTCTTCAGAAATGAAGTTTGTTACATCTTAGCCCAAAACCTCCTACAGGACATCAGGTTCAAACTTGGGACCATCATGTTGACGCTCACCAGGCAATAACTAGTACTAGTTAAGTCCAAAGAGGCTAACTTTGCCTTTGGTATAGGATACATTTACTTAGAATAACACAGCTCAACCAGGCAATAACTAGTACTAGTTAAGTCCAAAGAGACTAACTTTGCCATTCATATAGGATACATTTAGTTAGCTCAACCTGCAGATTTAATACTGAAGTATGCAGGATATATCATATAATGTAAAATGAGAGGGGGGTTACTTAGATTTTTTTTTAAAGGTTTACTTAAGAAAGGTTGAGACACATTGATCTAGGACACTTATATTAGACAACTGGAACAGTTTATCATAAATTAGTACCCGTAGTTTTAAAACATTCAGTAGTTTAAATAAAAATGTTGAGCCTATAAACATACAGCATTGTTGTTTTCTTTCAACATAAATATGTAACAATTGTATTTCATATGTAGGCTACATGTTATACTGTACATTTTATTGTTTTCATGAGAGCAATGGCTAACTATTGCTTTAGGAAATGTTATCATGACAACAGTAACATGTAACAAAAGTTTTCAACAAATATTACATTTATCACCCCAAAAACATTTGCTTATTATTCTTATTGTCTTGTTAAGTTTTTTTCTAAATTCTTCAGCATTGTGTGAATGTCGTCAATGTTCATTTTGAGACTTTGAATTTGTTCATTCAGTCTACTGTCCATGTTGATCATTTTGGTCTTGAGTTCTTCCAGAGCTGACCTATCAGTTTCTTCTTCAACTTGTGTAGCCTCAAGGACCTGCTTCCTTTTAGCCACTTCAATGTACCATCTTGTGACCCCATTGGCTTCATCTGCTGGGCAGATATACCTAGGTACAAATAATGATTTGTAAAGATGATTGCAGAATGTAGAATAGTGCCCCCTCCTTTTCCAAAATACTGGAAAGATATTTTAGGTAGACCATAGTTTTATCACGATTTCATTGGAAAATATTACTTAAGAGCCCAAAATAAATGCATCATTTTTTAATTTACTGTTAATCTTCTACCAGAATCTAGGGTTTATCTGATCACATTGTATTTATGACTGATGAATGTGAACTCTAAAATTAAATTTATTTTAATTTAAAATGTGCATTTTTTTAGATTAAACTAAATCTTGATTTGGCATTTAAAGGAAACACACAAAAAAAAACATGTTACATGTTTTGATATGCCTACAACACTCCTAGTGCATATGTAAATAAAGAGCTCTCCTAATAAGAAGTAATTGTCTGTTTTACTTAAAAATGCCCAATTACTCCTTGTTTTACTATAATATAGTCAGACAAAGCTATTTTTTAACTCTGTGACATTGTTATCGACCTTATGAAACCTCTTTCAAGAAAGGATACCCCATTTATTGTACATACATATATTAAAAATAAATAAATAGCAGCATCAGGGACCAAGTTTGTAGGAGAGAAAGTAGTGAATTAAATGCTACGAAAACAAGGGACTGCGCCAAAAAAAGGCTTGAACCAGTGACCCTGGAAACGACAACACCGCCTAGCGATAACGCACTAAGCGAACTTAACCTCTAGACCATCGGAATGTCCAAAAATACATTTTTCTGGTCCAGTGTCATTTTGCCCGTATGCAAATTACCACCCCAGTGGTCAATGGTCACATGCCCTAGCTAACCCCCACCTCCCAGCATCCGTTCACCAACAACTTCAATAGAGCCGACACAGACAGCCGTTAGGCATGTATTAGACAAACAATGGCTCTATCTAATTGTGTTTCTCTCATAATGACAAGTGGACAACATAAATACATTACATATAGAAGCTTCGGTGGGTATGAGCAATTAAGCTGTGAACGTAATTATAGAGTTGAGTTTAGAAGTTCATTTATCTTTAATGTATGTATGTATCACATTTGTTTCAGCGCCTAGCTTCAACTCTATATTCCCATTTATTTTACTATACATATGTGCTGCAGGTGAAAAAAATTATTAATTTTCTAATTAAACAAAACAAAAACTGAAAACATTTTTTCAAAATTAGCTAACAGGAAGAGGCTAAAAAGTGCTACCTTTCTAAGCAGAGGACAAAAACAGCTTACCCTCTAATAACCTTGACCTTGCTAAACATTGGGAATGTTATAGGCATGCTTTTCTCCACATCCACACCAAGCTGAACTGATTCAATTCTCCAAGCTTGACGTTGTTTCTGTCATAATAGAAAGAAGAGACAATGTCAAGGACTAAAACTAACACTAACACTATTAGAAATACAGAAGTAGACACTGCAAAGATCCTGGGTAGATAAACTTAGATCACATGGAGGACTTCTACATCTACAAAGAGATGGTCTCTTAAGATTAATACATCTCCAGGATAATTTCAACACATAGCGTAGATTGGGAACAATATTTACTATTCTCATAAACTAAGATGTATAGATGACATATTCCAAAATTATTAAGAGGTCAAGCCATTTTCTCTAATCGGTCAGAATAAAAGGTCAAATATTCTCAAGAACCCATGAGACATTCTGGAAAATACAGGAAAAAGGTTTTTTTTTTAATACATCACAAAGAGTGCATGACAGACTATGTAGTCAGTGACTCTGTTTTGTCTTAACTTCTTCAATGCAATCAATAATAATGTTCACTAAGTTTGGTACATTACATTGAGTCTTTCACTGGCATGTCCAAGTGGATGAAATTAAGGCAAATATTTGAACAAGTGATGTGAAAACAAAGCAGTATTATGGAAGCAGGTCAAAATAATACTTGAGTAGCCTCAACAGTCTACTAGATGAAGTGTGAGTAAACAAACTTCAGCGCTTTAGTCAAATAGAAAATTGCCTATTTTCAGTAGATGTTAATTATTCAAGTTTTTAAGATGTTAATAGCGCGTTCAATAATTTTAGAATTTCTATGTCTTATTTATTCAAACATTTGGGCTGGAAGGTTTTTAAAGACCATTTAAAACTAAATTTTAACTAGAAAAGTTCTTATAGATACTAATTTTTTAATCAAGATATTGATTTATAACTAGAAGATTAAGAATGATTGCAGGATGTTATAACATAGTCATTATACTTTCTCAAATCTCTTTGAATTCACCCATTTTAAAATAAATATAACAATATTTCCTTTATGTATTTTAAAATATGTCTTATAGATATTCTTTTACAATCCAGGATTTACAGCTAACATTTAAGTTAGGTAGATGGGTCATGTTCCATTTAGTTCATAAATAATAAATTAAATAATAAATAAAATTAAAAATAATTAACCATCTTCTCATCCAAACACTTTTGGTTGTCTTACCCTCAGAATCTCCTGGTAAGAGTCATTCATCATAGCAATCAATAGGTTCAATAGCACTAATGTGGCCAGCACCATGTAGATGACATACAGAACCTAGAAGACAGAAAAGAAATTCAGACCATCCCAGTGTACACAACATAGCTTCAAAAACAATAAGCCTCTTATTCATTAAACTAGACAGCCTAACTTCTGCCTAACTTAGGTAAATGTGAATCATTATCTAGACTCAATAGGAGCTATCAGAAATGGAAGAGGATTTTGTTTACATGATTTAAAAAATGACATTAAAATGCATAATTTAGTACCGGGTATAAATATCTCATTTAAATGGTTGATAGATGGATTAAACACAATCATAAATAAATTTTCTTGGTTGCTTGAGATCTGGTTGTTTAAGAGAAGTAGAAATACTAATCTAGTTGTTTGAAAGAAGCAGAAATACTAATCATCATCAGACTCCATGTAAGGAGCATGAAAGGCTAAAGCCCTGGATAGAAGAACCTGTGGATGTGTTCAATGCACAATTATCACAGTAAATCAAAAGTAAATGGCTTTGCAGGCCTATCCAAATAGAATTCACAAACCTGGGGCAGACAGAAGGATTACAAGACATGGATTCCTCCTCCTCTATTGGAGGAAAAGAGGGGAGGGGGATAAAAGTCAAGCTGAAATATATTAATAGATGACCTTTCCCAGTTCCATTCTATTTTCAAATGTTTACCTTGATGAACACAGATGTCCTATCAACTGCACTAAATCCCTGGTCCACAGAATCATCACCAAACAAAAATGTCATACCAAGCCACATGTTGAACATTAAGAAGATAGTGTCAATGGGATTAGGGTACAAATCTGACAGAGTTGAAGAAACTGTAGAGAGAGGGGGGAAAAAAGTATTAATTCTTCATTTTTTTGTAGGACACAATGAAATGTTAAATTATAAACAGTTGTTTACATTCCCACTGTGTTAGGGTTGAAAGAGAAATGATTATAACAGAGAAGAGGCAAAGAAGAAAATATTCAAATGTGTGTCAATTATCGTACCAGTGCTTATCTTTGGCATTACTTATGTTATATATTACAGACGTTACTTCAAAAAAGAAGATAATTACGTTCTACGCATTTCATGTGTCAATCTAGTCATGCATGTTAATCAATGACTTAAACTCTGCTAAGTCGGTGGTTTTCCTGGCTGATTCAAGCAACCCATTCCATTCTCTAATGGCATTAGGAAAGATGGAGCACTTGTGTTCTAGCCTATGTGTGTTCTAGCGTATGGAATAAGAAATATACCTCTACCTTTGTGTCTTTCTGAGTATTTCATTAGGTTTATTTTTTCTATTCGTAAGTTATGGTTTTAGTGTTTTTTTGTATTATAGCTACTTTACTTTTTACTCCAGGATAGAAGTTGCTTTGAGACAAATGACTAAAGTAATGAAAAGGTTATCTGCTTTGCCCAAACCAAACCATCCCCGCCCACAAACTATTGTTGAAAATTTACATTTTTATATAAGAGGTCCTCTACAGGTTTTGAAGCCCCTGTTGTTGCTTTGAAATACAGGTGAAGTTTACTGAAGCAGGTAACAGTGAACTCAAGGCCTGCAACAACCAAATGAGGAGAGACCCTGCCAAAGCTAACTTCTGTTTTAAACTGGTGAAGCAGGTCATCTCCTGTTTTCAGTGCATTATGGTGTTGCTTTAGACAGAAAAAAAATATCCTGCACTGAGATCATTAGGGAAAACAAAAACAGAAAATCTTGTGCTGATCTGTTGTCAAATCCATGTTCACCTGCTCCAGACAGTTTTAGGTTAGCATGTTTTTACATTTAATATAGTATTGAAATTAAATCTTTGTCTAAACACAACTAATGATTAATTATTGGAAGTATGAAAAGTCAAGTCAACAACGCTGGCTTTCTTATGGATTAGTTAATTGTATTTGAAGAGTACAGTTTTAGGACTAGGTAAAAAAGGCATAGAAATAGTTTAATGCTTCGTGGAACATGACTGGCATTTTTTTTTCTCAAGAATTTTTTTTTTATTTCACAGGAGTTGTTGTTTTTATTACTGTGCCCCCCTCCACCAAATCATTAAAGAAAGTCAGGACGTGTGTATTTTGTTTTCTGTTAAGTAAGCAAATAAAATGCAATGAGACATTAAAGGGACTGCAGCAGTGATGTTTCTTTTTTTAAGTTATACTTATGTTTTTTTTTAAACCCATAATGATTTTTAAAGATGTTCTTACTTTTTGGGGGGCTTAGTTTTTTTTCTTTTCTTAGATAATCCAGACTTTTTATACCTGTATTGTATATAATTCTCTTTTCCATGGACAGTTGGAGGTGTTGATGGAATGGATGGGAATAAAAAAGCTTGCCCTATTCTTTGGAATTTCTATTTATAACTTTTCATCTTTGAAAACTTTTTTAAAATTTCTACATTTCTTTCCGCCAATTAACTTTGTTTAAGACATCAATCTATTTTGAACTTTATCTCTCTACAATTTCTTGAATGTTGGCTCAGTCACTGATGTATAAAATCACACACAAAAATTGCATTGCTGAAAGAAACACATACACACAATAAAAGCAACACACACACACCACAAAGATCATCTTATTTATGCTACACTCACCTTGAAACAAGGCATGGAAAGCAAAGGAGAAGGCCAGCAGTACAAAGAGGTAGATAAATAAAAACTTAAAGACGTCCCGAATGATCATGATCTGAATGAGTCTCCAGAAGTAGTTTATAACTTTGAAGCCTCTTGTGAACACTACAGAAAACATCCAGCCTGCAGAGTGGCAACAAAGTTTCAATAGATTAATGTCTGATGAGTAAATTCACTTCAAAATTTATATTTTCCTATTTTTTTCATCCATATTAAGTTGATAACAGTAACACCATATTTTTAAAAGATTAGCTCCATTAGCTATATCCATCAATTAACAATACTTAAGTATTTCTTAGAATGTAGCGTTGACCTATAATTTAACTTGCTTAAGGTTTATGATAATTATTGTACATGCCATGAAAGTTTGTAATTGAATTTATGAATTTCAACCTTATATGCAACCTTTCTTGTTTTCCTATGGATAAAGAGTGCAACATTGTACAAATGCCTTCTGCTATTTTGAGTGTTTATATCTTTTCAACTCAAGATTTGTTCATGCATTCTTAGTTATGGTTACTGTCATTCATATCATATTTTTTGCAAATTATCATAATAATCTTATACAGTTTGCCTAATGGCAAAAAAAGGTATATAACCATGCAGTATGCACTTGGGACTGTTTCACAATAATCCTAAGTTTTAACCTTGCTTTCCACAACATTTCAGAAGACATGTATGAAACAATTAGTAGTCAAGTTGTTAATAAGCTGAACACTGCCCTTCTTAGGCCCACAAGGCTCTAGTTTCCTAAACTAAATATTTATAGTTTTAGATTATAATTATTACATATGTTACACCCCCCCACTTTCCGCCCAAAAAAAAGTTAAAATTTATATTTAAATTACATCTACAAAACTATTTATGTGATCTATAAATGGGAAACATATATGTGCTTAACTACATACTATACTGAAGTAAAGTTTTCTCAATTCTATACACATTCTCACTATCTTAAGCTAAACAGATCAAGTACTCTTTACATCTGAGTGGAATTGGAAATATCTGGGCTTTGTTCTCAACCACCCAAAACAATTCAAACCAGAGATATTGGTTCCATACCCAAGCCTACTAGCATTCAAGTACAAAGTTCTCTAAGCAAACATCAAGACTAAAATACTTGTTTCACTGACCTATACAAAGTGCAATAGCTAGAAAGTAATCCATGTAGTTGTAATCCACTGCGTATGTGATAATCCAGATAATGACAAAAATGGAGTAGATGATGCCAACTATCACAGACATAAATGCTGACAACATCGTTTTTAATCCACTCTGAGATAGTTTGGATCTGTATTTAACATTTTAGACATTACTTAATAATAAATTTAGCAATACTATAATTGTAAAGCTCACAGTATAGAATTTAAGGATATTTACACACATTTTTTAATATGAAAAAAAAAGATGTTAAAAATCTTTAGATGTAAAGATACAACAAATGAAGAGCAAAAATTTTTACCATTTTCACTACTAATAAACATTTATCTTTACATGGTAATAATAAGTATGACCATTTTGTAAACAATCCTTTTTTATTAGTACAATATTCAGCTACATTTCATATTTACTAAATAATGCAAGGCAACCAGTAACATTGTGGGGCTAACTTGGAAAAAGAGTTGTCAGGAGAAAAACAGTTTATACATGATGCCATCAAATACTATTGCAGGTAACGTATTTACCGAGAAAATTAGAGAACCTTATTGTCACGGCAACTCAAGAGTTCAGTTAAAGTTTGAAATACATTCTACGTACAATATAGATAGCTATAACAAATATGTAGACTTTTTTTTACTAATGTTAACTAATGTCTTAGCAGACATTTTGTGTTATACTGACACCTGATCCCTACAAATACCTTAACAGACATTTAAAACAAACTCTTAATCATTATGCTCCTATAGATTTATCAGGCATGTGCATTACAGTCACAAGAGTCAGTAAATATTAAACTATTACCTTATGGAAAGTTCTCCCATGCAACACAACTTCACTAATGTGTAGACATTGTAAAAAATAAAATAGGCTGGCTCTAGTGGTACTATGATGTATGTAATCAAGGTGGGAGCATCAGCCACACGCTGACCTGGATGAGATCTGTCATTGTATAAGAGAGTGAGACCTGACCAACTGAAAGAATTAAAGAAAAAATATCTTAAGTGCTATCTGTTAATTCAACTGCTGAACAAAGTAGATACCAAGAGAAGATACTGATGAAGTGATTGAACTATAAGCAGATTCATGAAGAGACATAAATAATGCTGCCATCTTGCAAGTGGAATTTATGTATCAGTTAAGATCTTAACAAATATTTTTATCAGCACATCAAAGTTGGTGCCATAAAGTAGAGTACCCAGTATTCACATTAAGTGAGCTGAATTAAAAACACTCATACCTCTAACTAGCAGCTAACCTTATACTGAGTGTGAACAGTCAGTAAATGAGAGTTTACGATAGAATTATGATCAAGTCAGTTGATATGACAGACAGTGCAAAGTTACCAGTAGGTGAGTCAGTCTATAGTTGTGTTTGAAATAAGTCAGTATTTTAGTTACTCTCTGTTAATATAGATAGCAGTATCTATTTCTTTTAAGGAGATTGTATTAAGTCACAGGAATTGTATTCTTGGATTGTAATATATTATACCGGTATGTACTATAAATCAAGTCATGTACTATGAACATATATATACCTGCAGTTATAACTCTGGTGGTGACGCAAATAGGGGTAATTGTATATTTGTGTGATCAGCCAAAACAAATTACTAGACGAGTGGTCAATCATGACAAGTGACCACATTTGGGGAAAGATCTGTGTTGTGACTTCAGGGACCATATAAGGAGTGAAAGTGTCACAGTCAAGACAGTTTTGATTCAGAGTCAAGACACTTCACGAGTAAGAGACAAAGTCACGATTCAAGAGTCCAGTGTGAAGTCAGTCCGGATCAGTTGAGCCCACTGCAAGTCCGGGACAAAGCAAAGAAGCCAGTAGAGTTCTTGATACAGCAGTACAAGAGTTGGTACTGCAATACAAGAGTTGATACAGCAGTACAAGAGTTGATACAGCAGTACAAGAGTTGGTACAGCAGTACAAGAGTTGACACAGCAGTACAAGAGTTGGTACAGCAGTACAAGAGTTGATACAGCAGTATTGTTATTAATGGTAATGCATTTGTTCAGTCAGTGTTACGTTTTGCCAGTGGTACAGTATTGACTGCAATTTATTGGATATTTAAGTGTTACGTTATTTTGGAGCCTGAGTTGTCAACTTCTTTGAGTTAGTAGTGTCATATGATGTGGTGCAGTTTGCAGAGGGCTTGGATAGTGAAAGTCAATAAATAATTTTAATGTAAAAAATGTATATGTTATTGTCTATGCATAACGAGTTATTCAGCCATTTTTCAGTAATGTCTGAATGTGCTAGTTATAATCATCAATCATGACAATATCTGCAAATACATAAATCTTGAACCTAAGGTTACCATACACATAAAATACAGCAATTACAATTTTCTTCTTACATTTATGTTTGAAGTATTAATAAAGTGTATGCTCATAAAATTTGTTTTATCGTTTTATGACATTTTGAATGTGGAAAGTTATTGCAACTTTTAGTTATTTTATTTATTAGTTAGCATAAAATAAATAAGACTAAATTAGCCATGGTAAAAAGATTTCAAATACTAACCTAAACAGAATCATGTAGATGATATGAACAGTGATGATGACAGCATAGGCCCAAGCTGACACAGAACTATAGGCTGTCTCCATATCACTAAATGGCTAGACAATACATAACAAATTTACTTTTTGTTGATTAAATTTTAGAAGGCCAAATTTAAAAACAAGTTTTATTTTATACTCTACATTTTCAGATGTTACACAAAACAGAATTTTCTAATCAAATTCATATAAACAGAAAGGACTTTAAAGGTTTAATTACCTGAATATCCAAAATTTTGGCAGCATTCTGTGGCACATAATCACCAATAGCCAGCAACCATTCCAGACAAGAAGGTCTAGGAGAAATTGATCCCTTGACACACATGCCACCTAGGGTTCCATTAGTTCTAGGTGTGATACTAGAAATATCATAGCGAATATTTCTGCCAACCTAGAATCCATTCGAAACAAATTTATTAAAAAGAGCATAACTGCACATCTTTAGGGTGTCCCTCCATCAAATTCTTTCGATGGTCCCAGGTTCAAACCCTGCCCGCTCCCATCCCCCGTCATCCTGTAGGAGGTTTGGACAAGGAGTAAATTATCTTTAACACTGAAGGAACATCCGAAACATTTGACAAACAAATAAAGTATTCTCTACAAGACCAACAGTAATATTTTGCAAAGTCAAAGAGTCTAAGTTATGGATTGAAGTTAGTCTCATGATCACCTTAAATGCCATGACATCTTCCATTGTGACTAGAAGCTGAACAACTTCAAAAGCTCCCATCTTACAAGCAAGGTCAAGGACAGTTAGCTCCTCCCTGTTGCTGGTCTCGCAGACCAGGTTAAGTACAGCCCTTCTTCTGATCATGTGACTAGATTGATTCTCTATGTTCTCATTGACTTTGATCTTCTTATTTGTGGAATACCACTGCAGAAAGAGAGAGAGAGAGAAGTGAGTTCTTCTGTCGAATAAGTTTAGACATTTTTTTTTTTAGATAAAATAAAAAGGTCTAGTGTTTTTAATTGATTTAGTATATTAAAATAAGGTTGGTTTTAATAGAATTTTTTGGTAATAATTAATCAACCACTTTGTATCATGAACAAAGAGCATAGTTAATACATTCAACCTTCATTTAAAAAAGTGATTATGCTTTATCAAACATCTTTATCTCAGCCTACATATTTGTTCTAATTAGAGATCTAAATTATATTTGGATATCAATTGTAATTGCTAATTATATGTTTTTTTTCTAGCCTATTTTTTAAGATGCTTGTATTTTATTTTTATGTTTTTGTCTGAGAATGTCTATAACAGATGTTTGGCTTAAAAATGTTTGCATCAAAATAGACAAATAGTGTTGCTTTAACTCTTTCAGTGCTGGAGAGAAAGAGACTTCATTCCCACTCGTGAGTGTGGCGTTACCCTCAGCGTGTAACTTATAAATATAAATTTCTTTTACTATCTTTTTAATGTTCAACTTTTTTCTTTTTGTTTCTAATATTCCAGAAGTGAAAGTGATTATTCTTTGTTTTTGTAGTAAATTGGACAAAAAAGAAGACATTGTGTTAATAGTTCCTCATTTTTCAGTTTATTTCACGGGACCCAAAAACTTTATGAAATTTGAAGTCATAAAATGTGTTTAGTTTTGTTATTTTTCAATATCTATGGATTAAATGTTTATAATTAAAAGATTAAATCTTTAATTATATTGATTTTTTAATGAACTTTTTAAATATTTCTATTTTTTGTGCTCAGTTTGCATTTAATAAAAAAAATATTACTTGAACAATTTATTTTATTTATTACTATTTTTCAACCAATTCATTTCCTTTAAAATAAAATAAAATATGTTAGATTATATAATACATTAAAAAGTTATGTCAGTTTCAGTAACTCTACCCCTCTTGCAGATTTTTGTTCATCCCAGTGAATTATGATTTTTTTTAAATCAAAATAATTAGGACTGAAAGAGTTAATCTTTGCATACACACAATGCTTAGGCTAAATCCACATGCTCATGTGAAAGAATTGTACAAAGTAACATTCTAGATGTATCACTGTGACTGGAATACCTGTGCCTAGTAGTGTTGTTCTTTAACTATATCAATAGTATAAACATTGGGTGTATTTTTATTTCAGACTAAATTACAAAGAGGATAATGTAAACATAATGATTCTATTATCTACCTACTTGAGGAGCTTTCTCTAAGATGGTTTCAATAATCTCCATATATTTACTGCAGTGGACAGGGTCTGTAACTGTTAAAGCAGTCAGTATGTGCAGAACTGTATTGCCTTTGTAATCAGCTAAAGAAATGTCTGCCCCAAATAAGATCAGTCTCCTGACACAATCCAAAAAACCTTCCCTGTTAAAGAATTCCACAACTTTAAGTGTTGCCAACGAAAAGAACATATAATTTTATTTTTTTCTTTTATACAAACTATAAATAAAATTTGAACAATTATTATTTTAATATCAATATAAAGTATTTTCAATTTGTTTAATAACAAGCAAAGGGAAATAACATCAATAATATAACCAAAATAGCTACTTTCATTTTTATGATCTTATTTAATCATAACTTTAGCCAATATTAAAAAACCAGAAAAAAATGAAAACTATTTGTATGTCAATGAGATAATTAACTTGAATGTAATTTAAATTAATAAAGAACAGTAGAAATCAACAATACTGCTTACAATGTTGTCTGCATTACTGATATGAAGTAAATTTAAAGCTCATTTGATTCAAGATAAGAGCTATCCAACAGTGTTGCTATATAGAAGAAAACAATCTCCAGGATGGGGAGAATAACTTATTATTACTTTGAAATGAAAAACAGCATACAAAATTTGATTTTGTTTTACTTTTCACTGAGGTGGATTGAGAGCTGTACTTGGGTAAGTTTCACATAAAAACTAAATCTTTTAGATGTTTTTTTTTTCTGCTTTATGATAATGGTTGTGCCAGGATGACTGCCTGGTCATGTGGTAAACATGCTAGACTGTCGTTCAATCATCTTGATGGCCCAGAGTTTATACCCTGCCTGCTGCCATCATCCTGCGGGAGGTTTGGACTAGGAAGTAATTTATCTTCAACTCTGAAGGAACATCTGAAATATGTAAAACGCTTTAAAAACATTTTTTTTAGATATCTTTTAAAATGAAACAGTAATGGGCCCACAGTGTGCCTACCTGGCAGCAAGGTGTAGAACTGTTTGTAGTTTCTTATTTTGATGGTTGATATCACAATCTCTCTTCATGGCATCATAAATGTCCAGCATCATTTCTAGAGCCTCTGGTTCTCCAGGCCTGGAGTATAAATATGATTATGTAAACTAAGTAAATGTACAAATATACTTTGTTAATAATACACACACACACAAATATACAATAATGAACATTTCTGGTGACCTTGCACGGAAACTTGGTGGTTACAGTATAGGAATATGAGACAAGCTCCCCGCAGTTAGCACTGTTCCCGGCCACTTATAGCGAGTGGGACCCAGGAACGGGGACGGTGTGCTGTGTACACGGCATGGCCCGGTCCAGTCAACCGATATGACCATCTACCGTTGGGAGCCCTCAGACAGGACAGGGGTGAAGAGCCCCATGTCCAAGCCAGGTGGTTGGATAAAAGCCTTTCTAACCATCAACGGGATAATGACGCCTATGGCGCCAACGCCCTATTGGACTTCACTGAAGGTGACAGAAAAAGGTAAGTCTTAGATTTTAGTATACCCATATTTGGATAACATTTAAAAAATCCCAATGATACCTATGATTATGGTAATTGCAAAATAAAAATGTTTTTCAAACCTTAAACTTTTTATTTCAAGCAATATAAAATATAAACAATTTTTTTTCTTCAAAAACTAAAACTGTTGTAAAGTTTTTCTTCAAGTTGAACCCAAGAAATTTATATAAACAACAGGTTTGAGTCATAACAAGAGTATGTTCATAATAAAGTGTGATGGTACAAGAGAGACATTGATAGCCAATGTTTCACTTTCCAAATCAAGAACAAACGAAGAACAAAGTTAAGCTAAAAGGTGCTTCAAGAATTTAATTTCCCATCTCTTCTTTCAATTTATAAGCAGTTGTATGTGTGTGTGTGTGGGTTTTGGTCTAAAAGCAACATAGAGTAAATCTTTATTAAATATTTCACTATTGAATAAGAAATCAAATCAAGTCAAAAGTTGATGTCAATATATTATGATGTGTGGGGTGAAAGTGTTTCAGAGAGATTTAGAGAAAGAAGGAAAGAGAAAGAGGGCAGGTCGTTTCATTTCATTGTAACAGATACAATATATATATAACACATGGGCCAAAAGTATCGTTTTTGGGAAACATTAAAATGTGGCCAGTTTTTTTGACCTTTAAAAAAAAGGATTGGATGTTCAGGACATAATTAGCAATATAAAATGTGGGAACAAATCAACAGGCATGCCCAGTCTGTAATGCGAGTTACAGGATAAATTTTAGAAAATAAATCTATTATTAAATATTGAAATATGTAATGCTTGGTATGTAGATCATTGATATTAAATTTTTTTAACAGTTGATAGTTAGTTATTGCCCTTCAATAATAGTTATCACTTCTGATTAATCTACAGACTAAATATTTTATTTGTTCACTTCTAGTCAATATGTAATACTTATTGCTTTGTTAATGTCAATTGCAATATTTGCTATTGGACTTTTTGTTAAAGTACCTGACAGCTTCATGAAGCGCTATGTTTCCATCCACATCTGTATCTTTAAATCTGACAAATCTAAACTCCCAAAGAACTTCAGGCCTGGCAAATTTGGCGGCTATGTGAAGTGGATTGTTGCCGAAGCTAAAAAATACAAGGAATAGGTGTAACAAATAACACTTTCTTATGTTAGTTATGACTGTCTGTCAAAACAGTTTAGTGCTACATATATGTTGACAAAAAGTAATAACTTACTTATCTGTAATGTTGAGACTCTCCCATGGGTGAGTCTTGATGACATAGTCCATTAGTTTAGAGACAGAATGGGGTTGAATAGATGCTGAGTTAGCTGCCACATGTAGAGCTGTTTCTCCTAGAAGTGTCATAAAATTATTATTGTCAGAGTACATTATCTCACGAACTTAGAAGACTATAGTTACAGTATGTATCTATGTACATACTCATGTCAAGTGGTGCCCATACAGTCTTCCAAATTATTAGCCAACTCAAAATATAATAATAAGAAAAAATTAATATATAAAAATGATATAAATTAATGGAAATAATGAGAATAGTTTAGATATAAGTTCAGCTATAAATATCTTTTTCCACTCTGGATATAGTGTAACTATTTTTTTTATATGCCTAGTAGTCCTTATCTTCTAATATATTACAAAAATTACTTCTAAAAGAAAATAAATACGTCCTGTGCATTTCATTTGTCAATCTAGTCATGCATGTTGATCAATGGCTTAAACTCTGCTAATTCAATGATTTTCCTGGCTGATTCAGGCAACCCATTCCATTCTCAAATGGCACTAGGGAAGAAGGAGCACTTGTATGAATTTATTCTAGCATATGGAATAAGAAATGTGCTTCTACCTTTGTGTCTGAATATTTCATCAGGTTTTGTTTTTCTATTTGTAAATTATGGTTAAACGTTTTATGTATGTACTGTAACAGAAAAATTTATAAGAAAAATTACAGCCATGAAGATAAGGTACTTTCTAAAGCTGTTAGGTTTCACATATAAAAAACATTTCTAACAATAAAGTTAATGATAAGTTCATATGTGTTTTTGGTTGTATTATTTTAGTGATAGGCCTAAGTGTTTGTATCAGACATTAGAACTGCCAAAAATTTACAATAAGCCACAAAGCCAAAATAAAAATGGCAGGCAAAAGAAACAGTGAGAATAGAAAAACAAATTCTATGAGTTATACAATATAAAACATAAGGGATAAAAACAATTGGAAAAATTGGTCAAAGTAAAACTCTGTACTGTAGCAATCAATGAGACCCAAGAACTGGATAAGACAAAGTAAATATAAATATTGTCTAAGTATAATATCTTAGTAGAATGTAAAAAAAAAAAACAAGAAAAAACAACTAACCCTGAGAATTTCTTTTGTTAACCAAAACTTTGCATTGAATAAGTTCCATTATAGTTTCATGGTGTCCTCTTCTACAAGCCTCGTGTAAGGCAGTGTTAAGAGATTTGTTCACAGAGTCAATATTTACCTAATGACAAGGAGAGAGAAAATATGTCCTAACGTAGCATTTACTTTTTTTTTTAAATCAACAAATAGTTCATTTTTAGAGAATTTTTGTAAAGAAAACTGATTAAATTGTTAAATAAAGATCCTACTAGATACAAAAATCATGTTAAACAACTTAATTTCTAGACAATAAATATTAAAAAGCTTATCTGTGGTGTTTTGTAAATTTTGGAGAATAAAATATTTCACAAGTCATGTTAAACTTTATAAATTTTCTTTCCTTTAATAATGGCAAAAGTTAGTTTTTAAAGTTGTTTTTTTAATGACTAAAAACAAAATTTCATAATAATTTCCAAATATTTTACAATTTTATGAAACTCTTTGATGACTTGCGCTTGATTGTTGATGGCTGCATGATGTAAAAAATTATTTCCTTCCTCATCTGTGACACTGGCATCAATCTGTTTATAAAAGATGCAGCAACATTTTGTAAGTACTTTTCCTAATTATTAATTAGTTAAACAAGTAACCAATGCAATTACATATTGTTCTATTTTACTCTTTGCCTTTGCTTTTCCATAATTTAAATTGCAAATACAAAAACAAAGCCAAATAAAATATTCAGAAAGCCACTAAGATAAAGGCACATTTCTTATTTCATACTCTAGGACATATTTGTACAAATGCTCCTTCTTCCCTAATTACCAATGACTTGGCAGAGTTCAAGTCTCTAATAAACATTCATGACTAGATTAACACATGGATAGGCATATGATGTAAATAACTTCTGTTTTGAAGCAACTCTGTAAAGCAACTTCATTTATTAATAATAAGACATTGTCTTTGATTCTAAAGATTAAGAACAAGCACAGTATTTCACTTGACTATGCATGCAGACCCAGCTGCATTTTTTGCCTGATCCATTAAAGCCCTTGTCTGCTGGGGTCTATAAAAGTTCTTTTGACATAATCCCTTTTTGAATACATCAAAAGCTGCCTTTAGTCTGATTCTCAAACCATTTTATGAGGTAATTTTACAAGTTCTCACCCCAATGTCCCTATTATTTGATGTATATGTCTTACCTTCAATTCAAGCAGAAGTTTAATACGTTCAATATTTCCAACAGAAGCTGCTAAAAACAGAAGAGAATTAGATCCTGCTGTTGAAGATAGTACTTTTGAGTTCACATCTGCAATTAAAAACAAATGTTAACATATATATTTTCATTTGGTACATTTTAAACACTATCTAAACCACATGTTTTATCAACTAATTATAGGTAGATTCTTTATTTGAACAAGGGGATGAAACAGTAATATAATCCAAATTAACATATTAATCAACATAGCTTTTATTTCTTTGAGAGTGAGTGAGTTTTACAGGGACAAAATTAAATTACTGAATAACTACCAAATATTTCATATTTTGCAGTAGTATCATGTTATTTTTAGACAGGCATTAGATTTCATTATCAGGTAAGCTATACTGAAAGAAAATCATTTATGATAACTTGCAACCCTGGGCTATAAAAGCAGGCAAACATTTGTTCAAGTCATATGTTATCTTATATATTATGTTGACTTATGATAATGATCTATTTACTAGCATGAAAAAATTTGATAGAAAAGAAACTTAAGAATAACATCAAAATATGAAATAGACTCACTCTGACACAGATGACAGAAGATTAACTGGTTACAAAAAAAGAATGTTTATAATAAACTAATAAAAAGGAAAATATTTTACTTGGAATAAAATCTTGAAAATTTTCTAATTCCTGTTTTCTTTGATGAATAACCAGTAGCTTTAAGATGAGATCATTGTCACTGCTAACAGCAAATGTCCAAACATCATCCCCCATCAAATTTTTGTGATAGACATTAGCTCCTAGGTGTAGCTACAAAATGACATAGATATTCTTTGATATATAAGATAGACATAAGCTCCTAGCTGTAGCTACAAATTGACATAAAGATATTCTTAAATATAAAAGATTGACCTATCAAAATTATCAATAAATCAATTTGAACAAATTTAAGTAGAAATTGGCTTATGTGTTTAGCTTTAATTGAATAGGCATAAGTAAAATAAAAATATTGGATTATATAAACATCCCACTTTAGTCTATATATACAACAAAGGGCTGTTGGTGTTGATCTTAAAGAGATCTATTTCTAATCCAATCAAATTGCATTCAGCATTAACAATGTTGTAATTTAAAAGTCACACTTTTTTATAAGTTCAACATTGCTATATTACTATATGAACAATCAGTATTCTTTAAATGTTCTATGTGTTTGTAGTCTTTATTTGATTTATTTATATCATAGAATCTTTCATATAATTTCATGAATATGTAATGTAGAATTATATAGGCCTACCAGTGTCTGCATGGACTTTGGCCTTCCATATTTAGCTGTCAGAAGTAAGGCAGTGTCACCCCTCTCATCTGCTGCATCAACTAAGGCACCTTTGGAAACTAAAATCTAAATGTAATAATTAATAAACAGTTATAATGTTCAATATCATATTAGGTTGTAAATGTAAACTAGCATCTTTTTCTACACAACTGCTTTGCAATCTTATAAGCTATTATTTATTTTATTAGTACTGGCTCATATTTGGATAACATTTCCACAATCTCATAGAAAAAATCTCTTTATTCAGTCAACCTTCTTCAATTGCCACAAAATGCCAAATTCTGCTTTGTTAAAAACATTTTTCCTTCATTATGTAAATCATAGTAATGTAATTGTTTATGTTTTTAGCTTAAGTTTGGCTGCCACAGATTTTCAAATTTTAAAGCCTAGTAGGGTAAATGTTCTATCTTTTACTATTTTTCTAATTTTGGATATGTCTTCTATTTATGTAAACAACTAAAGCAATAAAACGTCTTTGATTGTGTAAACCATTTCGCTCCATTAAATTGTTACCATTTTTTTTTTTTGACTTTTGAATCTGGCTACTGTCACTTATTTTGTTAAGTTGTCTGGGTTTGTTTTTTTTTTGCACAAGTGCATTTTTCCACAATGATGCCTGCCGGTGCGACCCGCATCCCATGCACCCACTAGTGACACTACCGGTAATTACATTTAGTGAAAACCCATTAAGATTTTTAAAAATATAAATAATCATTTTAAAATTAGGCTAAAGTTGCCTATTTTGAGCATGCTTTTAGTTTCTTTGCATTCATAAATGAGTTGAATAAAGAAATAGACATTCATGAACATTTTGTGCACCATCTTATGTAGACATCTCACTGAACAGATTCCTGGCAAAATTGAACATTACAAGAAGTAAATAATGTGACAATTTATAGACCACCATCAGCTTCATAAAGGAGGAATAGATTTTGTAAAAAAAATAGGTTCCATGTTACTTGCTTAACTAATAGGGACAGCTTGCTGTGTAAAAAAAAATCCAAAAAAAGGAATAAGAAGAAATAATGATTACTGATAGGCCTATAATTAAAATATATAAATTTATTAATATTTTAATACATCTACCTCAATGATGTTGGCAAATCCTTCCCTAGCGGCATGATGAATAGGTCTCTCACCTCCTCGGATTGCAAAATTAGGATCTGCTCCAAACTCTAATAAAATGGAGACAATTTTCTCAAATCCCAGGGCACTGGCTAAAACGATTGGTGCGACAAGGCCCAGTTTTCGTGTTTGACTTACATTGGCATGTCCTTCCCTGGCTAGGATGTCGACCGTTTCAGTAAAACCATAGCGCACCGCCCAGTATAAAGCAGTGGAACCTTTATCATTCTCTATGCTAAGGTTAGCACCTTGTTTCAACAACGACCTCACGGTGGCTTGATGTCCCCAGCGGGATGCCCACAATAAGGAAGTGTCATTTTTGGCATTCAGATGGTTGACATCTATTCCCTGACTGATGATAAATTCTACTAACTCCGTAAAGCCGTAATATGCGGCCAAATGTAAACATGGGAACGTCCTTGGCCTCTGGCCTATAATCTCCACCGGTGTTTCCTTATTTAGCAGATCAATGCGTTTGTCTCTGTTTGTCAGTTTGGATAACAAAGTTTTAAAAAGTTGTAAATTATTTTGTTCTACGACCTGGTGTAGTACATTCTTCTTTCCCTTAATTTTAGAAACTTCAACATCAAATTGTTGCAGGAGTAGCTGCTCGTCCCCAATGTCAAGGACAATGCTAATCAGGTCTTGACTTTTCAGTTCTACTGAATAGTGTAGAATGTTTTGACCATTGACCGGATCAAGAAGATCTTTGCTGTACAAAGCATGGTTAGCGTGTACTCTCTTTACGGCGGCCGAGAAAGCAGTAGTACCACTGTTGGCAGCATCTGTTTCAAATAAAAGATAAGGGTATGAAAAAAAATATTGACTACATCAACAGAATGATGGACATATAGCAGTAATTGATTTTTTGATTTGATTTTGTTTATTTTGGGTGACATTTTAATACTATACCATTACTTGCCCCAGCGCAGCCAAGGGGTTTTGAGTTTAAAACCCCCTACCAGGGGGGTTTGAGTTTAAAACCCTTATCAGGGGGTTTTGAGTTTAAAACTCCCTACCAGCGGGTTTTTTAGTGTAAAACCCTCTACCAGGGTTTTTTTTCAGTTAAATCCATCTCTTCTAATAACAAAACAAAAAGAAAAAGGAAAAGACTATCCCCAAATTCGAAGAGCACAGTTAAGGAATATTTTGATTTTATAACCCCCTATTCAATATAAAAAAAGCAAATTACACACTAAAAATTCTATGAGCGTAGCCTAAGGGTTTTGAGTTGAAACCAACTCCCCCTCCTCTTCAGTAGGGTTTGAAGCTAAAAAATACCTCTTCAGTATAAAAAAAAAGCAAATTACGCACTCAAAATGTTATGAGCGTAGGTAAATGGGTTTCGACTCAGCTTTGAGTTTAAACCCTCTTTAATATAAAAAAAGCAAATTACACACAAAAATTATTTGAGCGTAGCCAAGCCAATTGGGGGTTTTCAGTTTAAACCCCTCTCCTAAAGTTTGCTTTTCTTAAAGGTTTAAAACCCCTCCAGATGGTTTTGAGTTTAAAAAAAAAATAATTCTAAAGCAAACTACAGTTACCAAATACTATGACCGTAGCAAAATGGGGTTTTGAATTAAAAAAAACAAACTCCAGAGATTTTTTAGTTTAAAATCCACAACAGATGATTTTGACGATAAAACTTCCCTTTTCGATATAAAATCTAAAGCAAACTACAGTCACCTAATTCCAAGAGCGTATTCAAGAGAGGTTACACATTTCTACCAGTGGCGGGGCTCCATTAATAAAGTGCATTGAAAAGTCATCTGTCGAAATTGAAAAACACTAAATGTGGCTCAACAAAAAATGGCTAAGATAGATTTTAGGAGTCAGTTATAGAGATCGGGTCTAAATCAAGGAAATCCTATGCCGAATTGGGAGCCGACCAAGGTTGTGACAGAGCGTCGCATGAGGTTTGCGGGAAATGTTCTCCGACAAAATGAATTACGCATGCTTAAGGGTTGCGATGACATCCTAGTACAACTTGGCGCCAGTAAGTCAGTAAGAATAGCAGGTTTTTGAAATAAAACTTTTTAATAGCAGGAAAATTTAACTTATTCAACTGCTACAAACCTATCAATTGAGTCCAGTAATCCTCTTGCCCCAGAGTGGTTTTTCGCCGGACGATACCAGTAACTGGTCTTTGGCTGGCTGATTGAGGTCTGGTTTCTTTCACAATAGCTAATATTTTCTCAAGCTCTCCTTGTGACAAATCCAGAGTTTCTGGCACACGATTCTTAGGATTGAAATAGAAACTCTAATTATCAAATCTTTTCAAGTTGAGTTTTTTTTTTTAATATTTAGGTTATGGTTATTTGTTACCATTAACATTCTACAACATCCGTTAACAAGACTTTGGAATTTGGACGAGACCAAATTCCTCTTCTTCTTCTAGCTAGCTTTTTTTGCTGCTGAGCTGTGAGCTCTTTTGCAGACTGTGCCATTGAAAATAGTGTGTTGTTTTCTTCAGTTGTTCAGCATTCCCTTACAGAGTGCTGGTAATGTTGGGCTGAAGTGGTAGCAAGGTCTGCCTAAGATGGATTAAGATGGGGTATTCAAACTGATTTCAAAGTGGTTATAGTTCACGGTTTCATAAGGGTGGGCGATGTATCTACAGAGGGGTAGGTGTGTTGGATTTATTTTTTTAAGGTGGTCATTTAAAAGGTTAGGGTGATAACGTCAGGATTATCATTGGTGGTACTGGATTTACCTATAGGCATCATAAGCTATAGCATAGGGCATTCATTTGCTTGTAGGCCCCCCAAATACTGTCTTGAAGAGAGATCAAAGGAATAAATTGCTTTATGTTGACCTATCAGATAGCTTAGGCCTTATAAATCCAAATCCGGCCCTGCTCTATTGGATAAGCACACATGTGTATGAGAGGAGGGCTGGGAGGACAGTACTACAATGAACACGTCATTAAGAACATTCCCATGGTGAACCAGTTGTAGAGAGCATGTTACTTCTGTTAAGAAAATACACGGGCGAATCTCGTTAGCTGTTTTTTTTTTAAAGGTGAATTGCGAATTTCCTTTAAAAATCAAATGTTTAATAAAAAAGTACGACGGTTTTTGTTTTTGTCCTATTAATCTGTTATTGAAAAATAATGTTTATTAAGTTTCAGATGTTCTGCCTACCTCTCGGCTCTCTCGTAGTGCCACAAAGTCACCATCTTCGGAGGCGTCGCCTCCCGGGGCAGCTGGCGCGGTTTTGGTGGTACCTTTCTCCGCCATGCTTTACAGCTGTAAACGAAAAACAAAGGTCACTATTTTTTAAAATACTTCATTAACATTTCACAAATAACTTGTAGGGCTGAGTGGACTGCATTGTTTGGACGCTAAGCTAGAAATATCAATTATATCAATACAAAAATCAATTGAGTTTTATGGGGTTAAATCAACGTCGGAACCGTCAATAAAGAGAGAAAGAGTTAATATTAATACAACACTGGTGGTCCAATGAAGGCAATCGGAAATAAACTTTTTCCATTTTATTTCTTATAAAGTCTGCGGAGTTCGGTCACGGAACAGTTTGACAGAGATAAGGAAAAAGTCTTGACACTTCAAAGTGACCTTCGGATTGATCTTCCGAGTCTGTTCACCCCCTACCATTGTACTTGGACTGTACTTTGACTTCCTTTCCTATCTTTAGAGAAGTCTTTCAATTATTCTTCAGTCACACGTTCACACCTTGTTGGAAGGGGTCGAAGAAAAAAAAAATATAGGTCTTTAGTGTTCATTTTCTATTTATAGTAACTTAGTCAACATTGGCACGCGGTGGAGTTTATGAATGAAGTTGCTAGGGTCGAAGGACAATAGAAACAAGGGACATAACTGTCTTGCACGAAAATACACAAAATTAAACAAGGGAGATAACTGTCGTGCACGAAAGAAATTCATTTATTGCAGTAATGTAACCTCAATTTTCATTTTAAGTTTTAAATAATACATTTATATACATTAATTCATTCTTTTTTTCTAGCATCTAGAATATTTCTAGATGATTCGATTTAGGCTCTAGAAGCAGAAGCACGTAAGATACTATCCAAATAACGGGTCAGAAATAGTATGAACAAAATGGAAAACTAATGACATGATATTTCTCTTTACTTCTCAACAATTAGATTTAACATAACAAACTCTCAACCTCTCTCATCCCTTATAGACTTTGATTGGATACCAATACTATTCCATTTTACAATTGTGGATCTGCCTACATTTCCTGACTTGGTTCTGAGTTTTTTCGTCTGGACTTGTTACTTTATTTTTGGCTCCAAAGTATAAATACAAATATGCAAATCATTTTACTTAACTTGGGGGGGGGGGGGGGGGCGCAGGGGGGGCCGGAGTGCGTGGTGGCCGATTGGTAAAGCGCTTGACTTCCGAACCGAAGAATCACGAGTTCAAGTCCCGGTAAAAACTGGGATTTTGAACTTAGGGGTAAAGCGGTTGATTGTTGTGCTGGCTTCATGACGCCCTCATTGACCGTCGGGCATAGAGGGAGGATAAGCTTTACAGCCTCTGCCCCTATAAATTGCAAGGTCTGAACTTCGATTCAGCTCTCACTCAGTCCTTATATAGAGCTTAGCTGTTGATGGAATGTTATATGGTGGGAAGAGTTGTGCCCATGCATAGGGGGACACTACTCAGGTAGCCAAGATGGCTGATTAAAGTTGTTTGTTATGCGCTGAAAGTGTTATTCATAGACTTATTATAGACTTATATTATTTTTAGTCTATGGTGTTATTATTTCAAGTTTGTTTATATTCAACTAACCATCGTAATGGAGAACTGAGCACTGACGTCTAAACTCAAGCTCCTAGTCAGTGGCGTAGCAACCATTTCGCAAAGTAGTTCATTGCCCCCGGGCCCACGACCAATAGGGGCCCAAACGGGCTTTTGTGTGGGGAACATATTGATGTAAACTCTATAGATCTACATGATGATATATCTACATTATTGGAATTCAATCATTCTATATTTCAATTCTATTTCTGGTGTTCGAGCAAAATAATAAATCGGTGCAAATCTTATTACTGGAGTATGAACAAGGAAAGTAACTCTTCAATTATCATACAACGTAGCATTAAATTCTAACGTATTCAGATTTTAATAATAGAAATAATATTTTTAAAAATGTGTAAATAACGCGAAAGTGCTCTAATAGGTAAATTATGTTTGATTTTGGTTTTGTTTAATTGTTATGTCTTCTTCAATATTATGGTATATATTCACTAGTTTAATGACATGAATCAATAGTATGAATAGACTGTAACATTAAGTCTTATATTATTTATTCCGCAGATGACTAAAATAAGGTTACACATTTTTAATTATGGATTATTAGTAGCACTGCTTATCATTCATTACTCAAGATGATTAATCCAAATTGACGTGTAACAGACCTCACCCCACAATTACTCTTCCAATTATTCAAAGTAACTTCAACATGTGTTCATGAAAGACAAGCCCAAGATCACAATCAGTATAAACAAATAACAACATTCATTTCTAAACAAAGATGCTTCATAAACACAAAGTCCCCTATAAAGTTAATGTCAAAGATTCAGTCAGGACTAAGTCTTCGCATTCAGAATATATGAAGATTTAGCATGTGACTCGGAATACTAGCATGTTACATGGTTGACAATGACAATGACCTTTTAACTCTTTCTCTCCTAACTGACGATACCAACGTTGATTCCATCAGAATGTGGTAAATAATTACGGAGAGAAAGAGTTAAATGACCCGGAAGTTTGAGGATCTCGTTCTCGTTTAGCCCATAAGGAACGTGTGTACATTTATGTGTTGTCTGTCAAATGTCTTGTTTTCTTAGATTAGATTAGATACAGCATTGCTCAATTTGGCTTCAGTCACACTCAACTTACCAGAAAGGGCCTAACGTCGTATTCCTGAACCTTGCTACGCCACTGCTCCAAGTAGTTTGTTAGTAACAAATTACTTACATTAAAACGAGATCATACTCGAAGACTCGTGAAATATTTTATCCATATGATCTTGTGGGCTAGATTTGTAATTCAGGGCTGACTTCTCAACTCAAGGCCCTGCTCATAACTTAGAGTTCAGTTTTCAGTTCGTGCTCAATCAGATAGTATACAACTCAAAAACCAATCAGTGACAATATAGCTCTACAGTTCGTGTAGTTAAACACCTTCACTGAGCCTGCAGATCTATTTTGTTTCAAGGGCAACATTTGTTTCTAAATAAATGCCATGAATGATAGAATCAATGAATAATTATAAACCAACGATATTTCGCGTACTTAGAAAGGAATAGATCGATATTGATTGATTGAATTGGTGATGCTTCGATTGTTGGGCTTGTAGTCATGGCGAGACAATTGTCTTCAATCTAACTTGAGTCGATATCTTTCTACTGACAGTCTAACACTCGATTAGAGAGTTGATGGACACTAGATAGCCGCGGGGGAAACTCCTTCGAGAAATGACGTCATTATGAACATTATAGTCATCAGACAGTGATGAGTCCAATATTAAAAAATACTTTTTTAGCGGCCCCCGAAAGGGGAAAAGACGCTATTAGTTTTGTGCGAAATGTCTGTCCGTCCGTCCCGTTTAGATCTCGTAAACTAGAAGAGATATTGAAAATCCGACTTCACAATATTTTAGACCATTCAAAGTTCTGATGCAACGGCTACTTTTCTTTTCCTGAAAGCGAAAATTCTAATTTTTAAAATCAATTATGCAAGCAGTTTTTTATAAGAAAAAGCTAATTAGTATGCATTATATGTTAGACCTTATTTAAGACGAATAGTAATCTTATAAACATCATTTTCGTGAACATTTTTTCTATATAGCGGAATTTTTTTTTTTAGCATTCGAATATGAGATAGAGCCTTTTCAAAACAATTAACTTATTTATTCGAACCGAGGGCCCCGGGTTCGAATCCTGGTGAAGACTGGGATTTTCAACTTCTGAGTCTACCCAGCTCTAATGGGTACCTGACATTAGTTGGGGAAAAGCAAAGGCGGTTGGTCGTTGTGCTGGCTACATGACACCCTCGTTAACCGTAGGCCACAAAAAATAGATAAAGTTTACATCATCTGCCATATAGACCACAAACTAGTTAGGCCAGGTTCACATCTAACTTTACATTCACTTTCACGTATCCTTTGATCTGCGGGACGGTTGGGGCACTACACAAGATCTGTTAACCTTCTTTCTCCATTCTTATCTCTCATTTGTCTTTGATATAATTTCATTCGGATGTTCTTTCTGAAAATATTGAAGCCTACCTGGGTGGACCACTGGTCGTGCGGTTTGCGCGCTGGACTGTCGTTTGGATTTATCGACAATCGAAGGTTCAAACCCTGCCTGCTCCCATCCCCCGTCGTCCTGCGGGAGGTTTGGACTAGGAAGTAAACTATCTTCAACTTTGAAGGATTATCCGAATTATGTAAAACATTTTACTTTGGGGGCCGATTTTGAGTTTGTGTTTCCACAAAATTGTTTCAATTATTTTGAATAAATCATGTAGGCCTAATCCTACACTCTAATACTAGCATATATATACATATATATAATTAGATAGATAGATAGATAGATAGATAGATAGATAGATAGATTGATTGATTGATTGATTGATTGAGATAATGACATTAAGACTTGTCTTCGAGTCCAAAGATTAATTAATGAGGAATGCAGGATTTTCCGTGGCTACTCAGCCCCAGCTTTGCCACATCCAGCGTGATTGATTGATTGATTGATTGAGATAATGACTTATTAAGACTTGTCTTAGAGTCCAAAGATTAATTAATGAGGAATGCAGGATTTTCCGTGGCTACTCAGCCCCAGCTTTGCCACATCCAGCGCAGATGGCTGCCTGGTCGTGCGGTTTGTGCGCTTGACTGTCGTTCGGATTTATCGATGGTCTCGGGTTCAAACCCTGCCCGCTCCCATCTCCCGTCTTCCTTCGGGAGGTTTGGACTAGGAAGTAATTATCTTCAACTCTGAAGGAACATCCGAAACATGTAAAACATTTTACAAACAATAAACATTTTACAAACATATCACCATTGTTCGCCGGTGTTCATTTACATTTTCTTGTCGCCATCTACGTGTGTGGATTTTCTTTTGACATCAAAAGTGTATCCTGCGGCCTTTGAAAATGATCTCCAGCTGTCTCGTTTAGAAGCCTCCTGCAGCCAGGCGCTCTCTTCTATGTCAGCTAAGGCAAGTTGGCGCCTAAGCTGGTCTTTGAAGCTTTTCCGTGGGGCACTATTACGTCGACCACCTTTCAGCTCACCAAAAAAAAACTGCTTTTGGCATACTTTCGTCCCCCATACATACGGGATACGTGCCCAGCCCAGAGTAACTGTCGAATTATAAGGCGTTCAAAACGGCGTCCGCAAGGACATCGCAGTTTGTAGTGCGGTCTTGCCACTGTATCTTCATGATGGAGCGCAAGCATCTTTGGTGAAAGCGTTCAAGAAGTCTTAGTTGTTTTCTGTGTTGTACCAATGTCTCAGATCCATATAGAAGGGTCGAGAAACCACTGTGTGGTAGACACTAATTTTGATTTGGCAGTCCAAACTTTCGCATGAAAGGGTCCAAAAGCACTACTGGCCCTGGCCAGGCGGTTAACAACTTCCCTTGAAAGCGATGCGTTATTTAACACTATGCTTCCTAGATATTTCAAATGGTCTACCACGTTAAGGGGCTGTCCATTTACGGTGATCTTTGTGGCCGAGTTGATGATATTGAGTGACTTCTGAAACGGGACTTTTGTTTTCCCGAGGTTTATAGATAAATCAAAAGAGGCGGCATCGTATATATATTTCTTGACCGCGATCTGGAGATCATGTTCATTATGAGCTAGAAGGGCGCAATCATCGGCCTAGAGAAGCTCGGTTGTGACCAAATGTTGGTGCATCGTCGAGCTCCTCTCTCATAATTTTCTGAGAAATAGTTGCCAGCGAATCCTCCGATACAAACCTTTTGGCACCTAATCAAAGGCTATAGTGTTCTGTCCAGCGATTTAGTATATTCGCCTTGATAGTTAAAGAGTGGAATCATAGGAAGATTTTTAGCAGCGCTGTAGTCTGGTAAGTTGGGCTATAGGCACATCGTAAACAGGGCGTGTGTCACCAATGTCAACATGTCCCTGCATGTAGATAGACGTTTGTCCATGTCCAGTGAACAGCAAAAAGAAGAACAGCACAACCACGTTTAGAAATGTCTCCAGGCGATTGAATGCAAAGTATCTATTAACTTTAAATATATTGAACCATTTCATGTTTATATATATTTAGTGGGCCTAGTAAGCCTTTTGTAATGGTTATAGAGAACCTATCTTCCTTAACTTTCGTGGTTGGGATGCTGTGACAGTTTACGTAACCAAATTCCTTCCACTTTTCTCGGTCACCGCCTGTTCTTAACGGGATATCAAGAGAGAGCCTGGTCCATTCTTTTACGTTGTCCAGCCAGCTTTTCTTTGTGCTTCGTCCACTGTAGCTTGAAGAATGACTTTGACAGTGAGTCACGTCTTACAAAATGACCAAACCAGCTCAGTTTTCGTCTCTCCACAGTATCAGGGAGTTCTTTCTTTTTGCCAGCCAGAGTTATGACTTGAACAAGTACACACTCACTTGTCTTCTTTTACATGTATGTGATACCCAGCGGGTTTTTTTCCAGCACCCTCCCCCCACCCCCAAGTCTTTTATTTCATTTTCGTTATGTTAAGAGGCTTATGTGTAAAACCAAAAAAAATTGTGTGTATAGCATAACACTGTGCCTTATAACACGTGCAAGCCACATGTAAATAGTTCTATTTATGGCCAAGACGATGGTAATCATTTTCTTGCCTCAGCGTGGCTCCCTTATGAAAACGTCCAGTACAGGAAAAGCACATACTAGGTATATACGGTAGTAAGTTAGTAGACGGTATATCCTGAAGAATTCCGCAGTACGTTCTCATGGACAGTCATTTCACGTGCAGATAATGTAATAAACGTTTGCTAACCTTGCCCCAATACGCCACACCGTTCTTTGCTGCCCTGGCGGCTGTTAGTGGCATTATATTGTAAAACTACAGAGGAATCTCTCGTGGGGCTCGGACTCAGGTCTCTCCAGGCAGGGGAAACTGGCGTGGCTTAAGGATTCGTGGACAAACAATAAATGAATGTTATACAAGGTTACAAAGACAGTTTGTGTGGAAACACACACTCAAAATCTGTCCCCGAAGTGGTCCACCCAGGCAGGTAAAAAGGCAGGTTTCGATATTTTCAGAAAGAACATCAGAATGAAATACTATCAAAGACAAATGACAGAGAAGAATGGAGAAAGAAGGTTGACAGATCTTGCGTGCTGCCCCAGCGGTCCAGCAGACCAAAGGATAGGTGAAAGTGAATGTGAAGTCAGATGTGAAGCTGGTCTAACTAATGTCTTATAAATTATAATGAATAACTAATTGTTATGTTTGAAAGGGTCAATCTAGCTCTTATTCAAGTCTTCAAAATAACACATTTCCGTAAAAAAAATGTTTTCCTCTTTGGTTAAGTTTACTATTCAAATGTTTAGATGTGCAGTTCAGTCGATAATATGAAAAACTACTTATTAATTGTTGTTTTAAATTATGTCCAACTTATATGCATACTAAATACATTTTTTCTCTTTAAAAAAAGTAATCATTCTTTTTTGTGTAAATGTAGTAGTTGGTATGACGGAACTTACCTAACTTAACAATACAAATTTAAAAATATTTTTTTTGACAGAAAATCGAAAACCATTTGCATAAATGTGGTGTACATTGTGTGCAATACAGTAAAGATCCTCCATTGTTTATTACTATTGATAGTGAATAGTTGTAAAAGTGGTGTATTTTTATGAGAAAAAAAAACTGTTTGCATAAAAGATTTTAAAAATTAAATTTTTCGCTTTCAGAACTTCGAATAATCTAAAATATGATGCTGGATTTTCACTATCTTTTCTAGTTTACGAGATCTAAACGGGACGGACGGACAGACATTCCACACAAAACTAATAGCGTCTTTTCCCTTTTCGGGAGCCGCTAAAAATGATCATAAGGTCAGTGAAGAGCCAATCTCTCATTTCTATAAAATCCTTTAGTTTCGTCAAAAGTCATAAAAGTACAAGCTCGACATTTCATAGACACTTTACTCATCTAAGGTACCGGTAACTTTACTCATCTAAGGTTCCGGTAAATCTTGACAAGCTAAATGCAAAATAAATAAAACGTTAGAATGTCTATTTAAAAAAAAAAAGGAACACTAGTGCGGTTATTCTTGCCAATCGTTAAATAATATTTTGTACTTCTCTGAGACTACCAGAAGCTCTGTAACTCTAGACTGACATAAGACATTTTAACTTGTGTGGACAGTGACGCAGCAGTGCTAATAGAAGACAAGAACTGGGAGAGAGGGGGGGGGTGATCTTAAGAAAAAAGCTGATCGATCAACGATTATCGATTTATTAGTTTCAATGTTTATTTTAAGCTATTTTTGAAGTTTAAAAGCTATTGGGGGGGGGGGGGGGGGAGAGAACGGAAATAATGGCAACCCCAGTAAACAACAATTTTGTTTCCCAAAACGAGAGGAGAAATAGATTGCTCCCCTTTGTTTCAAAATTCTGCATATTATATGGGAATATTTAAAACCGTAAAAAAAAAATGAAAGGATGAAAATTGATTGGAACGAAAAGTGAACATTCAATTTATGATATACACTTTCACACACATATTCACACACGCACACACACACACACAGAATAACATGCAGCAACAGTAAGGCCTTCAACAGGTTTTGTTATATCGTGAATACCATAGAAGAGATTACTTTAAATCGTTATAAAACAATTGTGCATTAAAGATACATTCATAAGGTGTACAGCTCAAAGATGGTCTCTGAAATATAAAGTGATCGAATGGTTTACAAAGGTGCTATAAAGATCAACCCAGGCGCCATTTTGCCCTCACTCGCATTGAGGAAAGTAGCTGGAAGCAGGTGGTCTCTGAAATATACAGTTGGAGAGCTCTAACGAAGCCCTTATAGAGGTCAGGCCAGGGCCGGCCTTACCAATTTCGGGGCCCTATGCGGAAGGGATTGCGCCGGGCCCAGTCTTTGTTAGGGATAAGCATAATTTCAAAACTAAGATTTTGTATTAGAAAATACATTCGTCTTTACAATAACTATTTATTAAATGAAAGCTGACAATGCCGTTCGTTTTTTTTTTTTTTTTTTTTTTGTATCGCGCGTATAATTGGCACCCCAAAATGACAATATTGTGTATTTTTCCGGAGATTTTTATGAGTTTTCATGACATTATTAATTTCGGGAGATTTTCGGGACTTTTTCATATACCTATTTGCAATTACTGGAGATTTCCAGGAGCCCCTGGAAGCCGCGGTAATACTGTTATTATATATAAGTTATAATGTTTTACTTTCATAATTTACACCTAGAATTAGCACGGGGAATATGAACGTGCGGGGCCCACTGCGACCGCATAGGTAGTAGTGGCCTAAGTCCGGCCCTGGGACAGGTGAAGACTACGTATAGAAAAAATAAAGACTCCCGGTGTACATCTGCTTTGTCTGCATAAGTTGGGGAAATATATGCAGGTCGCAGCTGGGTTTACTTAGCCATGAGAAAAACAGCTCTCACCCTTAATCTTTGGAATCGAAGACATTGTCATTAATTAATTATATGGCTAGCACAACGACAAACTATAGGCAGGGCCTTACCCTCCAGAAGCTAAACAAAAAGATACATTTTTTTTTACTAAAATATGCGAATTATTTTTTTAAAGAAGGACAATTGTATTAAATTTACAAGCACTTTTTTTCTTTCTTCTTAAATAAGGCATGCTTTTAGGGCCGGATTTAAGGCAGGGCAGGCGGAGGTTACAGTCCCAGGGATTCCACAAAAGGGATTTTAAATAGTCTCAAAATTAAGACGTAACGTATTAATTACTTTTACTTTTCGAACTTTTTTTTTTGTCGCATTTCTTACCAACAAGACTTTTTTTTTGTCCCTTCCAAAGTCTACATTTAGGCTGCTGGCTATAGTTGATCCCAGGTACTATAAAATCTATAACATATCGAGATATTTACTGATATATGTATTGACAGAAAGGGAGATAAGCTCTTGTTAGTGAAAGTATTTGTTTATATTTTCTTACCTGTCAAATAGAATTCCCTCTCAACATTCCATCCATTAGAAAAACAGTCCCAGTTATTCTCTTCTAGTCCCAAAACAGTCTCTACAGTCACTAACCTAAACTCTTGATCGGGTTTCCGAGGACATTGTTGCACAACAAGTTTCGTAGTTAGAGGGGGAAAGGGGGAGACTACACTACACATACACACACCCTCCCTTCAAAGAGACCTAACTGCACGTTCACGCTTGGTTAAACATGCAGATCAATCCAAACTCAATATGCCGATACCATGGACGCCTCAAACGTCACGCGGATCGCCTCTGACTCAAAACGATCACATATGGCGGTTTAGTTTAGGGAATTACTCCCCCCTACTCCCAAATTACAGCGCTTGTTCATGTTTGTTTTGTTTTTTAAGGAATGGGATTGATAATAAGTTGATAGGCTTACTTGTCATTATAACGCGCATTTAGCAATTCAGGGGAAGTGAATGAGGTCCTTCTCCCACCCCATTAGCCAAATAAACCTCTACGTTTTTTTAAAATACTTTCCAAATACTACTAGGGTCTGTCTATTTCACCTACTTTCTCGGAAGTACTTCAACTGCCCCTGAACTCCCCCCCCCCACACACACACCAAACAATTTTAACATCCTCTTTTTATTTTATTTATTGTTTGAAAATAATATTTTTTTGTTGCAGTCATGAAGTGCACAGACTGCTAAGGTGAGCTTAAATAAGATTATGGTATCGCACCCCCCCCCCCACACGCACATAAACACTCAAAAGATCTGAATGTCGGGGTGTTATATGTGTTCTTAAATGTGTATGTTTCTAAGGTGACAGTGAGAAGTTAGCGATTGGTTGGTGGCTATGTACTATGAATGATGAAATGTCAGCTGATTTGTCATAATGCAGAGGTTAAGAGAGGAAGACGCTCTAGAGATTTGAAACAGCAAAGACGTGTTTTTGTTGTGAGATTTTGTTGAAGACTCCCAGTCTCTATTATCACTACTAGATTTAGTTCAACTCTAGTTGAATGTGTCTATACTGTTATATTTAGTTTTGTTTTTTAAAAACAACAATTTGTACCAGTGATTTAATGCCTACATTGGTTTAGTTATACTAGTGATCTAACGCTACAATCCAATGACCTACAACAACAATGGGATCATTTCAGTCACAATCTCTCTCTCTGAATGTGTTTGCCTTCTCATTCTCTCCCTGGTTCCAGTTTCTCAAGTTGTAAAGATCTTAAAACATGGACCAATCACATGAGTTAGCTTTTTTTTTGTTTATGGTCACTATGCCTTCCAGAGAGCAAGAGACTTTTCATTCCAATCACTAACTTAATAGAACAAAGATAAATACTACAAGATCTTGGTTTATCAATATCTTTTCTTTACACTAGAATGGACATTTTTCTTAAATTTAAAGATCTAAGTGTGATAAGCATTCTGAACTATTATCTTGATGGTAAAGCCATTCTGCAGGAGGTTTTGGCTTGAATATAATAAGCCTTTATTTCTGAGGGAATATCTGACAAACTGTATACAATTCAACTGAGAAGAAAATGTCAACTGCCTGCAAATGTGTTGTATAAGGTAGTTGATGGTTTAATACTAGTAATGACCTTGTTACTTTTTTTTATTTAACCCAAAAGTGAAAGGCACAAAAAGTTATTCAAGCTGTTTCAACAGAATAACATTTTCCTTAGACCAGATCAACAGTTAGAAGAAATACTTTTAGTCTGAAAGGTGAAAATAAAATCCAGCATTGCATGTCCATGGAGAGTAACTTTTGACAACAGCCCAATATGTACATAAGTACTCTCAGTCTCTGGACCTCTTTCTAAGCAAAACTTAATGGAAATAACTTTACAGTTCAAAATTTGTTGGGGCTTTTATCAGTTGTAATAAACTCTTAGTTTGATCTGGGTTTTTTTTCTACTTCTACATTGTCTGTTCATTCTAACAAGTCTGGTGCTTCTCTTTGCTATACAAATACATTTAGAATTTGAACAGAAAATAACAATAACAAAGCCTATTCTAAGATTTTTAATGTACACACCACAGCAGTATAACATTTTCGTTTTGCAATGAATTGAAACATCTGATCTGACAAAGTATTTACAAAACATTATTTACATACAATTGAACAACAAAAAAACAAAAACAAAAAAACAAGCAATCAAATGGAATCAAGAATGGCTTAAGTTTTCATGGAAACCAGCCAATAACAAGATTATGTTGTTACCAAAATACTAATAAGGCAGTGTTATGATACAAATATACAGAAATTACATTGGTTAAGTTAATACATCTGTGGTGCATATACATAGTACTTGACAATCTACAAATTTATATCTATCATAAGCTTTACACAAATTAAGTACATTCTTTGGTAGGTCAAATGAGTCCTATCGCTGCTTTCATTATAGGACCTATTTAGTTTAAAGCCATAGCTTTTGTTTGAGACGATGACACATTTGGTTTAGTTAGAGTTGTCTGAGTTCACTTCCAAGTCAAGGGAAGCCTCATAACTGGCGTCTCTGTTGACTGTTCTTGTTGTGTTAGATCTTTTCTCTTCTCTTCTTGTTTCTATCAACTCTTCATTCTATGCAAGAAGTTTTAGAATTAAACATATTGTTGATGGATTATAAAGAATGTCAGTGAAAACACAAAGAACTAATGCTTAAGTTTGTATTGTTCAGTGATTTAATAATAATGAGTCTGTATTGAAAACAAAAAGATTTCAAAGTTTTAATGCTAAGAGTACTTTGGCTAGACTTTAGCAAAGAGGACAAGAGACTCAGTGCCTGTCTTAAGTACTGTTGGTCGCCAATGTAAACACACTTTCTTATTTTTTGTATAGCTATTAAATCTTACACGAATGCTATTTATAAAAAAAACAACAACAAGTAGGTGAAGAAGCTGGAATCTATTGATATAAATTATCATTAGAAATACAAATTCAAACCAAACCAAAGATGTGCATGAGAGATGCTAGTTCTTACTTACTGAACTGTCCATCATGTCACAAGCTTCACAATGCCACATGTAACCTCTGACCTTTGGTGACTTTTTCATGGGAGGTTCAAGACACTTCAAGTGATAGGACAGCATGCATTCATCACACCTAAAGTATCAAACCAACAAACAATAAAGTATCAAACCAACAAACAATAAAGTATCAAACCAACAAACAATAAAGTATCAAACCAACAAACAATAAAGTATCAAACCAACAAACAATAAAGTATCAAACCAACAAACAATAAAGTATCAAACCAACAAACAATAAAGTATCAAACCAACATACACTAAAGTGAACACCACCACTACAAAAGTAGAACAATACAATTACAAAGACAAACAACCAACTTCAATGTTATCACTGCTACTTATCTAAGTTATATGGGCAATGTTGGAAATTCATCAAAATTAACCTCACTAAATCTTTATTATCAAAGTCATATTATTATAGGCTTAAAAGTTGAAATACAATGTTTAAAAACTCCCCTAACAAATAGATCTTTTCATATTAAAGTGAAACCAGTTATTCACCAGGACTACAGTTTATTGTAACTTAGTTCACTATTATCAGTTTAACGTAGGCATATGTATAAAGTCAGTATAGTAGTTAAATGTGTATTAGTCAATAAAAGATATAATTATTAAAACATCAATAGCTGGACTATACATAAATACCTGACTGTGTCAGTGATCAAGCCATCCTTATTGCACACAACACAAGTGATGGGCATATCTGAGATAGTCTCCCCTTCTCTGAGACCAAAGTAAGCACTGTGTAATGAAGAGGTTGCTGCCTTACTTCTACTAGAAGGCTTCACAGTTTTAGAAGTGCCAGCTTTGGCTCTGCTAGGAGATTTCTGTGTTGTCTTTGAGCCTTTCTGTTGGACATTCAATTGAAACAAGTGTTAAAGTCATCCCTGTTTGTTTTACATGTCCCTTCAGGTTTGAAAGTTATGACATTCTAGCCCAAACCTTCCACAGGATGGCAGGGAGTGTTGGTGGGCATAGTTCAAACCCAGAACCATTAAAACCATCAAGAAAACAGTCCAGAGTGCATATCACAGTACTAGGCAGCCAGGCCAAGTAAGTCAACCTTATCATGTCCTCCAAACATGAGAAATTTAATAGAATTAGCACATTTTAAAACTGAGCAATAAATGAAATTAACATTTGTTCGAGTCATGTGCATCTCAAGGGTCCATCAGCACAATTCTGCACTATCTGTATTTTGATGTGTTTGATTTGTTGTTAATTCATCCATGTGTTATTGATGATTGGCCAAGATGCTGTTCAGTTTGCTTATTTGGATGCTATGACAGTCTCAGCAGTGGCTGGTAGTTAAACCCTATACAACATTCAGAGATTGCAAGTGAATAGTATTTAGAGTCACAGCATCCCTGCCCACTATGTAGACTAGCTAATACAAGTGGAGCCTTTTAATTATATTCTAGAGGGTCAGATCAGAGATAGTTTCAACATCACATGTGTACCAGTGCTATCTGAGAATGACCCTGAGATGGTCATTACTTGATGGGCTGATGTGGAGTGGGGCTACATGTGGAACATTAGGTGTGGACAAGGCTTGGAGAGCCAAGTCTGATTATTATTAATTCATTTTGTGTTACTGTTTTACTCTTTCAATATACCTACTTAAATATACCCATAAGGCATGGTATTGTTTGTTCTAATTGATAGCTGTTTGCCAACCAAACCTATTGTTAAATACCTGACAGTTCCTTTTGAACCATAAGGTTAAATAAATATTAATGTAGCATTAATTACTTCTAAAGCTATGAATTAAAGCAAGGACCAATAGTCTTCATTTACTTTGCTAAAGGTGCACATGAGAGCTGCTAGAAATGCACTAAAAATTGTAGTATAGACAAAAATTAGAACCAACAAGCTAAGATTTGGCAGATAAGTGGTCTAGCCACAATTTCTGCTGAAGAAAGCAAAAGATGAAACCTTACAGCAGTGTTTCTGGCCAGCCTTCTAGCCCTGGCAGTGTCTCTTTGTTTTCTCTTTCTTTTTCTCAACAAACTTTTCTGTTCCTGACTCTAAAACAAAGTGCAAGAGAAATACATTAAACAAGACAGTAGACAGCAATTACAACAAAGAAAAATGAGAAAAAAAAGTCATAAATCATTCCTAAAAAGGATTATCGCTAACAAGCCTGACAATATTGATCATATATGAAAAATAAAGAATATAAACAGGCCACCAGGCAATTATGTATTATTTTCTCCCTGGGCAATGCTTCTCAGCCTCACCCAGGCACTCAGGTGGAAATGGTCATTAGAGGAGATGTTTAGGCCAATTGAGAAGCAAAAAAGAACCCCCTTTTTAGGTGCCTAAGGACTGAGTCCATTGAACTGGCGGGAACCACTTTTTATGTCTGACACCTGCACATCTGATGTGGTAAAGTAAAGGAATATGGTGGAATGTTCCAGGTGCACTGGGCCTATGGCCTCAATTCTAATCCAGCATCTAATGATTAAAGCCATTGGTAATTATAATAATTGACATCTGCTTGCATCTTTCCCAGACAAAAGTTTGTTGAGACATGCAGATGGAGGCAAGCTTCTATAGGCCTGGAGTTCCAAGAGTCTTAGACTCAACTCTTAGGACAAGCTTCCATAGGCCTAGAGCTCCAAGAGTCTTAGACTCAACTCTTAGGACAAGCTTCCATAGGCCTAGAGTTCCAAGAGTCTTAGACTCAACTCTTAGGACAAGCTTCTATAGGCCTAGAGTTCTTAGAGTCTTAGACTCAACTCTTAGGACAAGCTTCCATAGGCATAGAGCTCCAAGAGTCTTAGACTCAACTCTTAGGACAAGCTTCCATAGGCCTAGAGTTCCAAGAGTCTTAGACTCAACTCTTAGGACAAGCTTCTATAGGCCTAGAGTTCTTAGAGTCTTAGACTCAACTCTTAGGACAAGCTTCTATAGGCCTAGAGCTCCAAGAGTCTTAGACTCAACTCTTAGGACAAGCTTCCATAGGCCTAGAGTTCCAAGAGTCTTAGACTCAACTCTTAGGACAAGCTTCTATAGGCCTAGAGTTCTTAGAGTCTTAGACTCAACTCTTAGGACAAGCTTCTATAGGCCTAGAGTTGCAAGAGTCTTAGACTCAACTCTTAGGACAAGCTTCCATAGGCCTAGAGTTCCAAGAGTCTTAGACTCAACTCTTAGGGCAAGCTTCCATAGGCCTAGAGTTCCAAGAGTCTTAGACTCAACACTTAGGGCAAGCTTCTATAGACCTAGAGTTCCAAGAGTCTTAGACTCAACTCTTAGGGCAAGCTTCCATAGGCCTAGAGTTCCAAGAGTCTTAGACTCAACTCTTAGGACAAGCTTCCATAGGCCTAGAGTTCCAAGAGTCTTAGACTCAACACTTAGGGCAAGCTTCTATAGACCTAGAGTTCTTAGAGTCTTAGACTCAACTCTTAGGGCAAGCTTCTATAGGCCTAGAGTTCCAAGAGTCTTAGACTCAACTCTTAGGACTATTACAAAGAAGAAGAAGATTTCCAAATCTCACATGAAGAATAAGAAAAGCTAGAGTTGTAAGACATTGTGTCAAGAACAAATATCTGGAGGCCTTACTTTGATGGAATCCTGGATATGGCTCAAGTGAAAAAATTTGTCTGGCTCTTTAATTGTCTCCCTTAGCCTTCGCGGCTCATCCACATCTGGAGCACTCCTAGCCGAGTCATCAGTGCTGGGTATTACACAATAGGAGCATTGCCTGTGAAAGAAATAAAATCTGTGCATGATAATCAAGTGCCTACTTCACAGTCAAAAATCTTATTATTATTTTTCAGATAATAAAAGTTTAGAAACAATATAGACATCAAAATTAAAGTCCAATTAAAGTACAAAATATAGATCTTATGTACAGATGACTTTTACATCATCTGCCCTATAGACCACAAGGTCTGAAAGGGGAAGTCTTATTAACTCTGTATATGCCCAGATCAAAGAGTCTATTGTTCATTTCTAAATGGCAATTTGTGTGGATCTATTTTTGTTTATGGATCAAAGTTTACATAACAAATGGCTTTTATTTCAAGCTAGCATTATTTTTCTACACAAATCTTAAGATTTGTACTCCTTTCATTGTCTTGTAAATTAAGATAAAAGCAATTAAATTTTGTTTCCTTTTTTTGTTTCAGTTCATTTTGCATCATGATAAAAAATATGTATTTTAACTAAACTATTGTTTAAAGTCTTTCAAAAACAATTCAAGCCCTTTTGATTTTCATGTTTAAATAAATTTATATTATCAGTGCATTTTTTTAAATTTAATTTGGATAATGATTTTAACCTTGAATTTTTGACACCATTTGGTAATTCAATTTTTTAAAATATTTATATTTTCTAAAGTTGTTAATAATTTTAAAACTTTATAAATATATGTAGGGCATCCTTTCTTTCTTCATCATTAACAAATTTCTACATTTAAAGCTGATCAATAAATAAGCTGGAAAGTAATTCCAAAAAGTGAAAGGACAGCTTTAAATAATTGTTAGGTCAGTTTGTTTAGGCAAAGTCAAAGTTGTACAATTAAAATATGATTTATCTATCACATACCATCCAAATAATTTAGTTTTCTTTGGCATGCGAGTGAGAGGTGGATCCAGGCATCCCAGGTGGTAGTGTTTCTTACAGCTGTCACACTTGGCCAGCAGATGTTGGTCAGTGGTACTGTGACATATTCCACACCTTAGGACATAGATTATCAACCATTAGGATCATGGACTTCAGTACAGAGAGATATAAAACAACAAAACTAATTGTAGTTACTAAACTACTAATTGTAGGAAGGACATGAACTCCCTTTTGGTTTTGTTAACTGTGATTTTAAAAAAGGCTTCAAAGTCAATCAAGTCCATAAAACTGTTATTCCAGGGTTGTGTGCTAACATTTTTGTTCACAAGTGTAGAACTATGACAAAAAAAATCTGGCCTCTTCAGGTGGTTGAAGAATCAACTTACATTATCAGCTTAAAGAGCCATGTCTCATGAAAGATGGCTGTGAATAAATGATCACCTTGTTTTTGGGGGCCTCCTGACAAGAGGGTCAGTGAAGAGCCAATCTCTTAGCCTGGCTATGGGGTAAAAGCCTTCACCGGGTCAAATGGTCATAAAAGGGAAATTTCTTGACCCTTTATGGACACTTCAATGAGGTGGTTGAGTCAATCAATATGTCATTAAGTTTACTAGGATTTGCTCAACAAGGAAAACTATGAAGATTTTCTTAATGACTGGCTGTACTGATGCTTTAATGAACTCAAGGAAGAACTAGACTAGAATAAGACGACATACACATTATGTTCTATAGGTCAAGAGAAGATAATAAAATAAATAATTAAAATGCATACTGATTAATGAGGATGGTTGGTGACGTTGAGGGCTCTTTCTTTCCAGGAGATCGAGTTCTTTTTCTGTTCTTAAACACTTCTGGAATGTGGGGTACTGGCTAGAGACATGTAAAAAAAAATATTCTCTACAGAACATCTGATATTTTTGAGCAACAACCAAGTGATAACATCAAAACTAAAACTTTGTTGTGATGTTAGACAATTACCTTGCCATATATGTCCTGCAGTATTCCACACAGTGACTCCCCTTCACATCTCACTGAGTTCCCTTTTTGTTTTAGCTCATTCACTTGATTGTTCAGCTGTTTGAAAACATGAAATATAATGATATACTTTGTTTTTATCTGTACAGCAACTTACTCCTATATGCTTAGTAACATATCAGGATAACGCTTCACCTTACTTATTGTTAGTTGTCATTAAGATTGATAAACTGTTTTAAAATTTAGTGTTGGATTTGTAAAAAGGCTGTAGAACTTCTTCCACTTGACTTTTAATTCAATGATCCAGGGATTGAATGGTAGCACTTTTAAACTTTATCCAGTGAGGTTGCTTCATATTTCATTCATGTCACCTGGTAGTGCTGTTTACCTTAGTTACAATAATTCACTCATTAGTATGAATGTGTTAGATCTACTAGATCTAGATCTTCATCTAATCATATAGTCATTGTTCTCTTTATAAGTAACTCCATGTGACTTAGCTTAAAGTATATATGGAACAACCCCATTTGGAAAATGCCTAATAAACAGTCAAGTGAGTAACTGTAATAATGTATTCTTTTAAGCTCAAAAAAAAAAAATATATTAACCTGACAAACTTATACATTTCTGATACAAAATCTTCCAGTCCAATGGAACCGAGCCTTCATTATGCACTGAAGGCAGATATTTCAATGGTAAGATAGCAAAGTGTCACAGGTCTGATATGGCTGCCTGGTCGTGCGGTTTGCGCGCTAGACTGTCGTTTGGATTTATCGATGGTCCCGGGTTCAAACCCTGCCCGCTCCCATCCCCCGTCGTCCTGCAGGAGGTTTGGACTAGGAAGTAAACTATCTTCAACTCTGAAGGAACATCCGAAACACTTAAAACATTTTACAAACATTTTACAAGACCCACAGGAAATAGAGCATCACATGACTTATTTGAATGAGGTCAACAGATCAAATTAAAAATATATCCAGCAATATTAATGAAGAAGACAATTTAACATTAAGTTCTGACCTGATCGTATTGCTTCCTGACTACTTTCTCCTGTGTCTGGAGCTTATTATTCTGTGAGATCAAATCAGCAAGAGTGTGTTTTAAGTTATCTACTTTCACATTACGATCTGAAAACAAAAGAGAGAAAAAATTACATTTCTTATTGGAAGCTAATCCACTGGCGGACAAAAAATAAAAAACTCTATTACTCATTCTCTCAAGCAATGACTACACTTACTAAACTATCCATCCTATATACTGAAATCAGTCTAGAAGGGGATGCTATGCTTATCCATTAGCTAGAAAAAACATCAACCTAAAATTTTAACCCTAAATTCACTTAACTGTATATACACAGTTTATGAATGAATAAAATAAAAAGCAGAATGTGTACATTAAATACAAAACTTTCATCTTCAAAATTTTGTACAAGAAATTATAAATATGGTTAGGATTTTAGGGTGTACAATTACAGATTATGTCTTAACTTTTTAAAATCAGCTATTATCACTAAGTACTTTTTGTGAAATAAATCAACAATCATTCCTCATTCACACCAGCAACACAGTTCAGTGCAATGTATTAGTCTACAGACTATGGATTGAACAGGACCTTGTTTGAGCAACACAGTTCAGTGCAATGTATTAATCTACAGACTATGGATTGAACAGAACCTTGTTTGAGCAACACAGTTCAGTGCAATGTATTAGTCTACAGACTATGGATTGAACATGACTTTGTTTGAGCAACACAGTTCAGTGCAATGTATTAGTCTACAGACTATGGATTGAACATGACTTTGTTTGAGCAACACAGTTCAGTGCTATGTATTAGTCTACAGACTATGGATTGAACATGACTTTGTTTGAGCAATACTGTTCAGTGCAATGTATTAGTCTACAGACTATGGATTGAACATGACTTTGTTTGAGCAACACAGTTCAGTGCTATGTATTAGTCTACAGACTATGGATTGAACATGACTTTGTTTGAGCAACACAGTTCAGTGCTATGTATTAGTCTACAGACTATGGATTGAACATGACTTTGTTTGAGCAATACTGTTCAGTGCTATGTACTAGTCTACAGACTATGGATTGAACATGACCTTGTTTGAGCAACACAAGAAATGTAAAAATGACCTTTTCATGTACTCTGAAACTGTTTTTAAACTGACATGTATAAGCAATCATACACATACACACATATATATATAAATTTATATATATATATAATTTTTTTTTAAAACTTTTTTTTTCATCTGAGATATTTGTGATATATTTCTGTATTTCAGATTCTAATGCAAAAATAATTTCAAATGGATGTTTTTCTTCAAACCTGTGACTAAATTTTCTTCAAACAGTGAAGTCATTTTTTTTATGAAATAAAAATATGCTAATTACATATCTTTGTACATAATTATTCTATTATAGGTACACTCAACATTTTTAGAAGATTTTATTTTTTAAAAAAATCATACATTCTACCAATTTGAGGCCATATAACTTCTTAACAAAGGACACCTTTTATCTTTGTGATGTGTTTAAAATGTCACTAACCCATAAAATAGTTGATGAATTCAGCAGTGAAGGCTGGTTGGCCAAGTGCTTTCTTTCTGACTTCCTGTTTCTCTGATGGAATTGTGTGAACCTGTAACAAAATTTCAGAGAAATGAATTGGTTGTTTAATTAAAGTTCAAAAGTTTATCCCAAATGTGATGCTTTGATTCAACTTCGTGGTCAGGCTACAAAATCTAATTCCAACATTTGGTTTAGGCCAAGTCTATCTTTAGTTCTCAGACATACTACAGTTATTATCAGAGAGTAAATAGTCACATTGTAACAAATTGAATTATATATTAGAACTCTTGAGGTGAATTGTTTTATGAACTAGGATTAAGTGACAAGAAAGCTCTAGTTAGTCTCCTTTTAGCTCTGAAAGAAGGAAGTCTGATGTTAATGTAGTCAAGACTGTAGCACTGAAGATATTTCAAGATTGAAAAAGTGAATTGGAAGTAGTATTTTGGTAAAAGTTCTGGATATAAAGATACATTAATAATGAATCAAAGTTATATCAGAAGTAAGTTAACTATTGACTGAACTATTCAAGTATGATATTTTGTATTTTGCAATTGAACTGTGTTGATGAACATAATGTTATTAAAATAATCTATGTATACGTCTGTGGAAGGACTAAGTTACTGAGTCTGTTGTAAGAGAGCTTAATGAACAAATGAATGCAATTCATGGACTAAACACAAACTAAAAGTTGAAACACCTACAATAATGCATGCTACCACAATCCAGTGACAGCTATATTTAAATTAAACTTCTGAAGTAAATAACTTTCTTTAAAAAGCTTAGTAAGGATTAATATAATTAAAATGCTTAAAAAATTACTCTGTTTTGGCTTTATTCTAGGATAAATTCCCAATACTTAACGATTTTACAGCAAAAATTAATAAACAGTTATAATATAGACCACCATATGTAAAAAAAAACAAAAAAACTACAATTCAAAGATTTAATGAACTGCACTTGCCTGTGTAATTACTCCCATTAATTCAGCTTTCCTGAGAAATCCTCGGACGGCAGATGGACTTGTATGTAAATGTCGGACCATCTTCTGGGTAGGAACTGTGGGAAACATAATAAAGTTTTATAAAATCATCATAAATTTTGAAAATATTACTACAATTTATTAGAATTGAGCCAGATTAATGTTTAAAAAAATATTTGTTAGTATTTCAATGTAAAATAATGCATTCTTACAAGACACTAATCCTTACCCCAAGATGGAGGACGTTTCAGTTTTGTGATACTGTATTTCTCCTGATGACGAGTCAGCTTTCTATGAAACCTTAGCTGGCAACAGAAAAAAAACATAATTACCAAGTTGCTACAAAAGACCACAAGAGATCACAAGCCATACGTTGTTTACAATGACAAAATATAAGCATACAACTTTAGTTCTGTAAAGGTACGATACTGATAGTTTGGGATTCATTGATTAAAGCAATAATCTAGAACCAAAATAAATGGGTAGTGGCTTGTTTCTAAAAAATACAACAGATACAGATTTTGCCCAACTCACTATGCAACATTAAGCTTTAAACTTTAAGGAATTAACTTCATTATTAATGAACTGAGATTTCAGTTTGCTATTGAAGTTGCTGTGAAATGAAGCACATTCTAAGTGTTCCAGCAATGCTGTGATCATCTGACAATCTCCTAAGAGCTAAATTAAGGAGTCATATTTTGAGAATGAATCGAAGTACAAACAAGATATATATTAGATAAATACCAAACTACAGCTTTTTACATTACATACATTTCAACAATCTATGTCATCTGAAATTTCAGCTTACCTTTTCATTCTCATCTGCAATGACACTTGGAGTGTGAGTTTTAACATGAGACTGTATGGCCAACCAATTGCGCCTTTTAATTTTGGAAGTAATCTTATCAGCATGAAGTTTACAGTAGGCAAAAAATGGATCAGCAATATCCTGGAAAAGATTTTTTACATTTTCAAAATGGACAATGTGAGAGCTTGACAAGGGATATTAGTTGTAAATTGACAATGAATAATTATGTCTTTTTATTCCAAGGAAAGTTGTTCTACAATAGTGAATTACACTTAACAAAATATTACAATAATGCAACACAATTTTCAAATCAGAATGAATGTTTCCACTTCAACTTTAGAAATGATCAGAATATACTGCCATTAATCAACTCAACTACAGACACCAAATACTGGCATAAGGGTTCACTTTTAAGTGCTTGTAGATAGGCTTGATTTATCATGATTATATGAGCTTTACTTTGTTAAGGCAAATATTCTTTCATTTTAGCTATAAATGTGCTGCCTGAGGTCATTTTATAAGAATTAAAAAGGAAAGATAATTCTTGAAATATATTTATTTGCTTTAAGCAGAAGATGAAACTATCAATGGAAGTACATTCATAAAGCCCAAATGGATTCAACTTATGAGGGTGTTTTAGCTTTTCACATTGACATATTGTTTTTACTTGTTTAACAGACATAAGAACCTTTACGGAGGGTGCCATAGCTATTCACAAATCAAATTGTTTTTACTTTTTTAACAGACGTAGGAACCTTTATGGTTGGCTTAACATAAGAAAGTCCACAAAAACAGTAAAACAAGTGGATCACCACCAGGACATAAAAGAAGCTGAACTATATAAGTCTTTCAACTACATGCAAAGTGTCACACTTAAAACTCCATTCAATTAAAATACACAATTCACAACATATGGTTGGGAGAAGAAAAAGCAATTAGATACCATCACTTCCTCTGGGGCAGCTTCAGTCAGCAAACCTTCTTTCTGAGCACTGGAGTGAGAACAAAAAATTCAAGTGTCAAATAAATAGCAGAGATTTTTTTTTCAGTAATTAAAACAAAACATTGTATTAATTAAATCTCCACGGATTTTATCAATGTCACTTCTTTTGGCACCACCTGATACTATAATACTTTTACTAACAATTACAAAACCATTAAGTTGATTGCATACAAATCTAGTATTTATCCTGCCAGTATTTGTTTTTCATAGAAAGTGTTCCCAGTGCAATATCTTTGGATGATCTCAACTTGTGTACAGAGAGATGCATTGGTCTTATAATCCCTGCTTTCATATTTACCTCCCTCTATTCTAGTGTTACTTGGCTAACATCTATTCATTCATTTGGCAGGGTAGTAGGTGATGATGGCTTGACAACAAGACAAATTACAACATAGAATCAGATAAATGATAAATCAAAACCCATAGTACATAGGTGTCCCATTTCAATATGTACTCACCATGTGACATGGAAGTAAGCCTTGCACATGCCAGCATCGCAGTTGATACACACACCAGTCTGACTAAACCTGGAGTCTTCACACAGTGAGCATTCCTACATTACAAAGAGTGATGAGCTTCTTAGAATGTAGCAACAACAGCATCTTACCTTACTTCAATACTTCAAACTTCTTTTCTTATATATTACAAACATTATTTAAAAATAGAAGATAATTACGTCCTACGCATTTCATGTGTCTATCTATTCATACATGTTAATCAATGACTTAAACTCTGTTATGTCGTTGGTTTTCCTGACTGATTCAGGCAACCCACTCCATTCTCTAATGGCATCTAATGAGTAATTAAAAAACACTTAAAGTCACCAAATTAAATAAAGTAAAGAAAAAAAAGCTAAGTAATTTGGCTGTTGAAATTTACATTATAGAATTTCTGAGTGGCATTCACACTTGGGAGTATGAATGGCATTGAAGAAATGACAGAAAATTCTAATTCTAAATTGCAGTTTTTGTTTTACTCCTGTTAGATTGTTTTTGTAAAATATTTTACATGTTTCATGTTTCAGGGTTGAAGATAATCTACTTCATGGTCCAAACCTCCCGCAGGATGATGGGAGATGGAAGTGGGCAGGGTATGAAACCAGGACCATTGAAACAACCGAATGACAGTCCAGTGCCTATACAGCATGACCAGGTAAACAGTCTAGATAACCCTAGCTTCAACTCCTGTCAGATTGTTTGTCTAAATGATCTTAACTTGGGACTTTTTACCAGAAAACTAGTTTAAATACAAATTTTTATCTTAATGCTGAAACTAACAAAGAAAAGTGAGGTGCGCTTTGGTTTTAATTTGGTCAGTCTCTGAATGTATGATTAACTTTAAAAAAAAATATTTTCAGTTAAAATACTCTTGATCAAAGTCATTTGTTGTAAGACTTCAGGAGGCAAGCAACAAGAAAAATTTTGTTGAAACGTAATGTAGAATGTAATTTATCCATAAATATGTATATTTTTTAAAATAATAAAAAAGATTGGCACTTTTACAATTGAAAAGCTATTAATGTGAACTAGCCAGATTATTAAAGGATGTCCTTTGTAACATCATTATTTGTTCCTAAGATTGATAAAATATGAACACAATGAGAAATCTCTGTCAATAACAACTACGTCTTATAATAACTTCATGTTATTTAAGTGTCTAAACATTGTGTAATTGAATGCAAATAATTTAATGTCATCTTAAATTCTCTTACCCTGGCTCCCCACTTAGAATAAGGCATCTCAAACAGTGTCACTAGACTCAGTTTATCAACATCACCAAAAGCCACACCTGGTGTATACAGGGCACACACAATGTGAACCCACCTAAAGAGTCAGAAGAAATAAATAGAAGGTAAAATCACCAAGACAAAGATTTAAAAAATGCTCAATCGTGACGTTTTGCACATTCTTCTTCTATTAAATGATTGATACGCTGCATACTTCATAGCAGTAACAAATATCTGCAATGTAGGTTATGTTTTAATAGTTCAGTAATGTTGTTGACTGTGTCATTTAAAAATGGTTGATGGTAAATGTATCGGGGGTTAGATTAAAATAATTAGATAATATTCATATCTTTTAAAAGCAAAACAATACATATAAACAGGTTCAATATGTTTATGTGAAGTCATACTATCAAATGTTATGTAAGTTTGGTTCAATGCAGGAGTTAACAAAAAGAGACAAAGAATGTTACTTTTGAAAGTCTGAAGTAATTTATTTAAATAATCATTCTGTTTTTCTATTAAAAAAAAAAAAAAATCAAGTTGTCAATTAACTTTATAGAAACGAAAACATTGAAAGGTAGAAGCAGAAGATGATGGGGCCAGTACAAATAAACTTACTTTCCATTATCTGTTTCTTTAAATATCCCACCTGTGTTGGGACACAATTCACATACCTGTAAAACATAATGTAAGAAAGTAGTCAGCTAATGATTTCAACAAATATTTAAATCTGTTAATTCCATACAAAATGTTTCAATCACTTACAGGCTTAGCGCTAGCTTTACATGCATCACAGAACCAGGGCTCAGTGCTTGCTGATGATTCTGTGCTGGCAGTGGAGTGACTTTCACTAATACCATAACAACCTATGTTTGTTGTAGATTAAAACAAAGATATTTTATTTTCAATCAATCACTTACAATTAACTCTATTAGTACTAATAGTATGAGGCTATCAAATTCCACAGGTGAAAAAGAATATAATGCTTCAAATAGTATTAAGAACATCTGCAAATTAGATTTGAACTCAACAGAATTGAAACTTTTAGAATGCAAACATCAAGTTGGCTATAACTGTTCAAAGAATCATAGAATGGCTACAGCCAGTGAGAACTATCCCAATGGCCAATGTGCTTTATGATAAAGTAAGATGCATTTTAAAGTTAAATATCTCAGTAGCAGACCTGCCTACCAAAAAAAAGTCCAAATGCGTAACGCTGATGGTCAAAATGCGTATTTTGGCACCAGAATGCGTAACACTTAAGCGATCCACTATTTTGTCATATATATATATATATAATATTAGATCTAGATGCTATGATTAGATCTACAATCTAAATCTAGATCAATAGAATATAATATTATAATCTACTCTAGATCTGGGCTCAAGAGTGTTACCGATGCCGATGCCGTGGATCCGCTACAAACGTAGGTCTACTCCAAACTTTCGTAGGCCTACCTTCATCTTTGATCTATTCTATACCAAGACTAAGAATCTAGTCTAGATCTAGACTAGATGGTAGTAGATGTTATCAATCTAGATCTAGTCAATCTAAATCATGCTACAACTAAATTGGATCCAGAGTGTAGAGTAATGAAATGTAATAGAACCATGACATTTATTTTTTATCATTTAGCGTAATGACTAGCTAGACTAGATTCTAGTTAGATCTATTCCTGTATAACAAGTTATCTAGATTCTAGATCTAGAATCCAGATCTAGATTAGATATCTACAATGTCACTCAATGTGTTTTGAATAGATAGCACTTCGATATTTTTTTCTATACAAATGAATACGGGAATCAGGGATTCAACATAGATCTAATTAATTTCTACTAATGAACTTACAAAAAAAAAAAAGTCACGTTGGTGTATCAGCTAACTGACGGTACCAACCTGGTACCAACCCGCCACTCCCTCACTCTCGCGTTCTTCATTTCTAGACTAAATCTAATTGCTGTTAAGAACCAATCAACGTATAGATCTGGACACAATGTGTTCCCCCACCTTTTCTGTCCCCCCCCCCCCAACAGGACGGCTTAGCGTGACCTCCGTGACCGCTCGTAAGCTAGTCAAGAGAAGGGGAAAAAAAAAGGATACGAAATGCGTAACGGCGACGGGTTAAATGTGTATTGACGGTCATTTTTGGGAGATTTTGCGTAACGAATACGCATTTTGCGTAACGGTAGGCAGGTCTGCAGTAGCGATCCTGATGCTTCAAGTAAAAGATTAAGTCAAACCTTCATGAACTGAGATCCCACAGTTGTCACATTCTACAATCTCGTCATCATCAGCACTGAAAAACAATAAACATTGAGAGCATTAATCAATAACATCCTCTGAAATCAAACAGGCCACAAGATTATTAGTAATTGATATTAGTAAAGACTCTTGACTGCTTCATTGCTCCAAATAGGAAATGTGTTATGATTTAATGGACTCTTTGAACTAGAAAAAAAAATAATTCTATAAACAAACACAAGACATGACCCTCAAAGAAACCTATTGGATGACTAAAAAAAACTAGAACAGAGCAGGAAGGACTAATTGTTCCGTAGTGCTCTGGCAAGAAACAGGGCCGTACGGCGTAATGCCTCGTAGCCTCAAGTCATTGATGTTGTTTTGGTGGAGAAGGTGGCAGTTGTTTTATACATTTTTCAGACTTGACAGAGAAATCGTTGTTGAAAAGTTATCCAAATAAGGGAGGGTTGTGTGTGTGGTTTTCAACATTTGTTTTGTAAGACTGTCCAAGCGGTGTAACAGAACAGATGACATGTTATCAAATTATTGCAAATGTTACCAAATATAGCATACTAACACACCAATCTGCAATGTTTACACCAACATAATTACAACCTTTCCAATTCCATCAACATTTTTGTATTGAGTTGCTTTCTCACATGTATAAAATCAACAACGTTAACAATTCTGAATGAGATACAACTGAACCACAAAGGTTCTAAACACACAACTGATCGTTAAGCTAGTTTTGTGGGTAATGGCTCTCATTAGATTCATTAGAATTAGGAGCATGAAGAGAATGATGAAAATACATTGCTAACAGTTGAATAAAAAAAATAAATAAAACTAAGATCAATCTCAATCATAAACTAGTTTACTTAGAATCTTGTGTAACTCTTCTTATCAAAGAGGTTTACCATAGAACTTGAAATGTATAACAAAAAGGTTAGCCAATGCAGGTACGAAAGCAAAACTTCAGAACATAATTAGCAATAATACTGATATTAATGAAATGGTTTTAAATATTTTAAAGAACTAATTTCTCATTGAATATAAAAAAAACTATGTTTTAATTCTTAAAATAAAATTTTAAAATGAGAAAAAAAAAAACTGATTTTAGAAATACATAGAATTGTAAATTATAGTTTTAAAAAAAATGCCATCAAATCTACATTTTATGTGGCCTGTTATTAAGTGTTAGACCCTGTAGGTAAGAACTAGCAAGTCTAAAGTGAAGAGACTAAATGACACATTGCTAAAGACCAAACAATACACTTAAAGGTTTAACTCTTACCTCCTATCAGAGAGACAGACACAACAAACAATCACTTTAATCCTTCCCTGGGGAGCTGCATCTTGATAACTGTCTGGGTCTTCCTGTGCAGCAGACTCTCTTGCCTCAGCATCGGTTTTCTTTTTCTTTGTCCCCTGGGCATTCTGGGATGTTATTTGAAAAGAATCATTTAACTCAATTTCATGCTTTTAGCTTTCTCAATGCGCTATGATTCTATCACTAGTCTGAACCAGTTGAAGAAAGGGGGTCAGATAAGGGGGTATTTGGGTTAATGTTACGATGATTGCTTTGGGCTCAAGACTCCTCAAATTTAACATATAACCACAGCATCTGTCAAGTACAATGTATTTCCCTTGTTTGATACCAAACAAAATAATTAATTACCAATAGTTAATTAACTAACGGAATTTTTTTTTTAATTGATTCTTGTCTTATCAAGGTACAACAAATGATTATACAAAAAATTTCAACTTGATCAGAGATTGGGTGTGAGAGAAATAATGAGTACTAACTTTTCACCAGACAGAGTAGGTTGATATATAAATATATAAGCTTTGTAAAAACAGACAAATAGGATTACAAAACAAACTCAAAATAAAAAAAAGGGTTTTACACACTATATTTTATCTTATTTAGTAAACATCTTACTGTACTGGACTTGTCTGTGCCAGATTTACTGGCCTTTTTCTTTCTTTTCTTAGGTACATAATCCTCATCATCCTCATCACTGTCAATCATACCCCAGGCTTGTCCTAAACCTGTTGAGTCAAGGAGGATGAATGCATGATACTTTGAAAAAATATGTAGAATTATTTTTGGTATAAAAAGTCTACAAAATGAATATGAAACATGAGTGTCAAAGCACTAACCCAACCCAAACCCTAACCCAAAGCACTACACCAGTGAGCCAAAGATTTTGATCAAGTTGCACTCCTCCTTAATCTTAGGACTCCAGAAAAATATCGTATTATTATGTTGTTACAATAGAGAAACTCTTGTGTTAATAAAAAAAAAAAGCAATTTATTGTCCATAAAATTGTTTTCTTAAGGAAATATCATTTTATTTTCTTAATGATATATTAGATCTGTGATCAGATTAGATTAGACTTTACCTTTTATTTCTGGGCTTTCCATGAAAGAAGATTTCTTTTTGTTTGTTTCTAAACACTCTCCATCCTTACTACTATCTAGGTCAGTATCATCATGGTCACTATCTTCATCTCCATCATCATCGTCATCAGTATCATCTTCTTCCTCTAACTGTTCATCATCATCATCATCATCATCAGTGATGTCATCCTCCTCATCCATTTCATTGTCTTCCAAGTTGACATCCTCATCATCATCATCATCATCACTGTCCTCCTCCTCATCATTTGTGTCACCAGAAACATTTTTTCCAAATTCTAAATTGGACAAAACAAAACTTTTAGAGTTTTATGTAATTGGAAAAGGCCATCTAGGGAGTACAAGAATTTAAATAGTGATTTATTTATTTACTTACTTATGATAAATGTTACTTCTTTTATTAATATAAATGAAGCTGTTTCAAATGCTTGCTATTTTCATGTTAAATATTGCGACCATAAAAGAGAAATGGTCTCATAAAATATATAGATAAAGGCATTCATTCTTGTACCTTAAGGCCCAGTTTAATTGTAATTTGTTTTCAAGGGAAAACATCTGTCTTTATACTAGACCCAAGTCAAGAGCAATGCTGCTGATGTGTGGCTGAGAGGCCAAAACTGGTTGGTGATGGTTTGGCCACCTAACAAGGGGGCTCGAGATTGAATCCCCACTGGAGCAGAGTTGTGTTTGTTAAGCACCTAAAAAGGCAGTTTGGATACCTTCTTCCAGATAACCCCCCCCCCCCCCCCCATCAGTCCATAAATGAGATTGGACTATAGCGTATTGAGCATGCTGTAAGCATTAAAAATGCATGACATAAAAGCAATTGAAAACAGAAAAACAAGGTTTGTAGTCCTAGTGTTATCTGAGATTTTTAGTTAGGATGTTCAATCATGTTATATGATGAATCAATGGCCACAAAAATAGATGTAAAGCATTTTTTCTCTTAACTTGATACATTGAAGAAAAACAACTGTTTAGAATTATATTAAATACTTTTTTTTTTCTAAGGGATTCTTATTGGTTAATAAAAATGCAAAATTGGAAAACTAATGACTTGGCAGAATTTAAGTCATTGGCTAACATGTATGACTAGATGCATGACTCGTAGGATGTAATCATCTTCTTTTTTGAAGAAATATATCTATATTTTATAAGATAAGATAAGAAATATCTGCTTTCTAATTTATACTTTTTAAAATTGTTATTTATTATAAGTATGTTGCTTATTTCCCTAACTAGTTTAGGAAAAGGTACATTTTTTAAAAATGTGTACACATGGTTTAATTAGCAATTTAATTAATGAGTGCATTAGATAAAAGTATTACCACTTCAAAATAATAGTTCAACAAACCTTTTGAATGTTTGCTAATATCAAAATCACTATCTTCTTCACTGTCATCTAGACCACCAAAGTTGATCTGAACCTGACTTCTAGGCACAGGCTTGACTCTCCTTTTTCTTGGATCACGATTCACTATAATATAGGCAGAATTCTTTGAGACTTCTTTAAATGAAGCTTGGTTAGGATACTAAAATTAATTCTAGAACAATAGTATTTAATTCACTTATATACTGAAGTTCAGTGACTTAATAACTACTTGTGTTGTTGCTAAGAACTACTAGTGTAGTTGCTAAGAACAGCTGTTGACTTGGAAAAGTGGAGGGATTTTGTCACATGAATTGTTACAGCACCCCATGACGAAACAGAAGGGACAGATATTTTCAAGATGAGTTGCAATTTAGACAGTTTTAATGTTAAAATACTCTGGAGGGGGAGGGGTTAAACTCAAAACTCTCAAGGGGGGGGGGGGGGGGCTAAACATAAAATCCGCCATGGTTACGGTTTATCTAAAAGAATCTGGTGACCTCAAAACCCCCCTTCGGATGTAAATTTTAAACTCAAAATGCCCCTTTGCTATACTCATGGAATTTGATGACTGTTGTTTGGTTTTGTTTTTTTTTAATTTAAAAAAAAAAAGGGGGGGGGGGGGTAAATTAAAAAGAGGGTATCAATGTATTGTAATGTGATCTATAAAATAATATAGAAACCTGATTCTGCATATCTAGTTACATAACTAATACACTAGTATTACTGTGTCTATATCAAATGACACTATTACAGTAATAATTATAAATAAAAAATTGTGTAATAAGATCTTGGATGGCAGACGAGATTTATTCATCATAAAATAAAAAATAACAGTTCACTGGCTATTCCAGTCATAAAGAATTACATATATGATGCTTCATAAATCCAATGAAATATTCTAAGTACACAACTGGTATTAAACTATTGAATCAACTACGTTAGACATCCTTACAATTTTAGAACATGGCAATCACTGCTTCTACCCATGTGGTTAAAATTTTAGAACAAAATTTCTTGCCCACAATTCAACTGTGGCACTTGTTCCCCATGTGAAACATTATGAACATGAATATACCATGTACTTCGTGCTTCCCAACTAATACATGTCCCTAACTATCAAACAATGATGCGACTCTCTTGTCTAGTGCTGACTCTAGCAGCTAGCTCAACTCGACAACTGAGTTTGCCAAAAGTCGCAACCGTACAACTTGGAACTTAACTGACTTAGTAATGATTATATAATATAATACGGAAGTTATAAATGCTGTAGATGTAGAATAGAGATCTAGCTAGAATTATAATAAGTCTAGATATATAATAATTATATATATTTATAGTCTGTGGCAAAATATGTAGATCACAGCTGGGGGCTGCATAGCCATGGGAAATACTGCATTCCTCATTAATCTTCAGACTTGAAGACAAGCCTTATATTATATATATATTATATAGGTCTACATCTAGTCCAAAAACTTTTTAAAGTCTTAAAGCCGACCTTTGTAATTGGTTTCCAGCTTCTTTGCTTTATCAGGGTTAGGGGATTTTAGTAGTTTTTTAAGGATGAAATGTATATGTATATATGTATGTATATATAGAGAGATAAATACAGGTATATATGTGTGTGTGTGTCTCATCCATTTGAGTGATACATTATTTAAACATACACAAAACTATAGATATATGCATAAAATAAAATTTATCAAATCAATTAAATATTATTGTTACTTGATTTTGGAAATAAATAACTTGCCAACATCTCACCCAGAGCAGAAACAACGTCATCAGCTGTGGTATGTCCACAGAAAATGTAAATGAAAATTATATTTTAATCAAGTAACAACTTGACTGTCATCCCAAATCCTCAAACAACCATTTTTTTTTTCAAAGATTTATTAAAGAACATGTGTATCTTATGGTGTGCATTTGAGGTAATGTTTTATTCTTGTATTAACTGAACTTAAATCCTCCTCATAAACAGAGCCTGTAATATATAGGCCTATTTGTATGTTTAGTTGACATTTACTAACTAAATATAATTTAATGGCTTTTGGATTGGAAAGGGGGGAGGGGGTATTAGACCCATTTAAAGTTTGTTTGTTTTTTCAAGCAAATTTCTTTTTCAACTATGGAGTTTCCTTGGCTTTTATGACCAAAATAACTTTACGGACTTTATACAGCTGTGTGTGAATTATCTTCATTGAATACAGTAAATCTAGACTCTAGATCTAAGTCACTGAAATTAGTGGACTTTTCACAGCTGTTTTAGAATTATCTTCAATAAATTTATCGTAGATCTAGAATCTATAAAAGACACTATAGATTCTAACTCACTAAAATTTGCTGACTTTTCATGGTTTTACAGGGTTAGTAATTATCTTCACTAGATTCTAGTGATTTCAAGCGTAAATCTAGAGTCTAGGACTAAGTTGCTTAATTCGCAGACTTTTCACGGCTGTGTGCAAATTATCTTCATTGAATCTACCGTAAATCTAGACTCTATATCTAAGTCACTAAAACTTGAGGGCTTGTCACGGCTGTGTGCAAATTATCTTCACTATGTCTAACTGTACATACTATTGCTAGATGATTTCCACACGAAGTCACTCCTACTGTTACAAGAAGATTTTAGGTGAGGGAGGGCCCACAGGGGTGTACCTTACATATTATGCTGGTAATTGCTCTGATTATTGACAATAGTTACTACACACTCAATTTAGCGCGTCTTCAGCCATAACACTGAAAGGAAACAACCATTTTTAGGACAATTTTAGGAGACTTTTCATTTTTTTAGATTTTAGGAGCGCTACGAACCCTGTTTAATGGCCTTGGTCTGGTGCTGTTGACTTTGGCTTTAAAATCGAAAAACCACTAAGTTTAAATTATTATTTTTAGTTCTAATGAAATAAAAGTCATAATAAAATTTTAAAATTCTTAAAATTTTACTTTTCAATTTAATTAAGAAATTTAGATCAGATACTGAGATAGTCATTGACTAGATCTAATTCTAATTGATCTATCTTTATCTAATTCTAATTACTAGTCTTATGTCTTTGTCTAGTGAACTCTAGTCTTATGTCTATGTCTAGTGAACTCTAGTGACAGTCTAGACTCTAGTCACTAGTCTGACTAGATTCACTAAGATTTAAGATTCTAATCAAGTAAACTTACTAAGTAACTAAGTTAACTAAAAGTAGTAAAAGTAAATCACAATCACTTCAATCAGTAATCATTAATTATTTAATACCAAGTTAAGTACCAAGAGCCAAGACCGATTGGTAAGTCCAAAGTAACGAAAGTTGATTAGTTACTCAAAGTAAGTCACTTTGAAAGTGTGTAACTGTAACTTAACTAGATCTAGATCTAGTGTAAGTGTAAGTACTAATTACTAAAGTGTCAAAAGTAGTCAAAGTCAAAGTCATGAAAGTGACTCAAAGTACCTCAAAATAAGAAAGAAAGAAAGCGTAATGAGAGAGATATAGGAGTTATACATAATACTTACGCATAGCCTTATATAAAAAGCTCACTCTTGGATCAAAATCATCTAGCTGAATTTCGTCAGACGTAGACTTATTTCCATTTTCTGAAGTGTTTTTGTTCTTCTCAGAGCTATCCATTTTGCTTTTGAAAATGATCAACTCTTTAATATGAAGTTTACATTAATTATCACCACTGACCGAAAAAAACAACATCAAAATTAACTCAGGTAGCATCACTGAGCTATACATATTATGCTAGCAGCTAAATGCAGTGGCGTCACTTGAATCGGTGTCACCCGGTGCGGTTAGCTAATGATGACAATCCACATAGACCAATCAACTTTGCCTCAAACAATTCCCAATTAAAAACTATCGTAAGTTTAAAATTATTCTTTTTCTTGAACCATAATACAGTGAGCCTATTACGTACATTCATTGATGCAGGATGGCTGCCTGGTCGTGCGGTTTGCACGCTGGACTGGCGTTCAGATTCATCGATGGTCCCGGGTTCAAACCCTGCCCGCTCCCATCCCCCGTCGTCCTGCGGGAGGTTTGGACTAGGAAGTAATTATCTTCAACTCTGAAGGAACATCCGAAACATATAAAACATTTTACAAACATTGATTGTTACACAGCTGTAAAATGAGTTAAGATTCTATTCTTTTAAATTTCATTATTTATTACATTTTATCAACAGTTATTACAAATATTAAAATTAGGATATTATGTTATTAAAACTAGAAACAGCGTTAGCAAAACTTTTTTTTTCTTTCTTAGACTTTAAAGATTTTTAAATGTTATGAAAATGATTTTTACATTATGCCTGTGTTATTCAGACTTTTATAAGACGTTTAATGTCTTCATGTTCATTAAACGTCGTATAAATCTAGCACGTCAGACATTTACACACCTAAAACCAACCTGGAAATCTCCCCACATCTCCAACAAGACTAAAATAAGAATCTTTAACTCTAATGTCAAGGCGGTATGTATGGTTCTAAAACATGGAGAACAACTGAAGCAAAACCTTCTGGTGGGGTGGGATTTTAAACTCAAAACCTTCTGGAGGGGTGGGATTTTAAACTCAAAACCTTCTGGAGGGGTGGGATTTTAAACTCAAAACCTTCCTTAGCTGCGCTTAGACAAATGATGGTTTAAAATGTAAATCTCTCCTACAATACACAAAATCTATGCTAATACCAGTCACTAAATTCCACCCTCTCCCTGTGGGAATTTTATTCCAGGGTGGGGGGTTGAATCCCGAGCCACCCCCTCCTCGCTAAGCCCATGCATTTGATAGCCGTAGATAAACCCTTTTTGAAGATAGGTGCTGAAGACGGAAAGAAAACTTTAAAAAGACCGCCGGCGTAAAACAGCTTTGTCTGCATCATGCGCTGAAAAAATATGCAGGTCGTTATTGGGTTTGCAATTGCATAGTCATGTGAAACACTGCACTCATTGTTCGGACTTTGATAATGTATTATTAAATATTTAAATATCTAGGTAATAAAGTATAATTTTATTACAATATGTGTGTGTATCAAAAATAATTATGTTTTCTTTTTACTTGATAATTATACTAGTCCTGAAGTTCAGCCCAACAGACATACCATACACACTCAGTTGTACATAAACTAATAAACAATGTGTAAGATGATTTTAAATATAATATGAATTTAATACAATGATATTTATACAGTGATGTTGAATCGACATGAATTAGCAGCAGACGTGGAAAGTCAGCAACAACTGAATGTTTTGGATGTTATATTGTGACTGATGCTTTTATGAAGTGCGACATGATGAACTTACAAAGACTTGGGTTTTCTAAGTTTCTTTTGGAATCAGCGGAAAACGTAAAGCTAGCGAGGCTCTTATCTGTGCTCTGTCCTACAAAGTGACCAGAGATTTAGTGAGGGCCACACTATAGCAGAACAGATGCGCGGGAGGAAGATGGTGGAAGAGACTAACCAGACAAAACAAAACACTCATTTGCTGGTGGAATTTCAACACCACGTGCCATATAATAATAATAATAATAATAATAATAATATTGCAGAACATCTTCAAATTGTGTAAGATGCAAGTTTTAAAAATACGATCAAAACTGCTCGCCTCCAGCAACAAATTAGTTTCCTTCCTACGGAAATACGACTCCGATGCAACCCCTCTGAACCTACACAATGCTGATGTCAATATCGGTTTGGACGACGTAGGGCATGAGATTCGCCAATGGGAAGAAAAAACACTCCACGGAAAATTTCCGGCTTCATTACATGGGGACAACATCGACAAGGCTGCTTCCTTAACATGGCTCAAAGCAGGTCATCTCTACCCTGAAACAGAAGGCTTTGTTACAGCAATACAGGACAGAGTAATCAGGACAAAAAATTACGAGAAGCATATCCTGAAACTCAATGTTGTCGACAAATGCCGAAAATGTGGAAATGTGGGCGAGTCGATTGAACACATTATGGCAGGATGTCCAGCCCTATCAGAATCAGCCTACCTAGGTCGCCATAACCAAGTTGCAAAGTTAATACACCAACACCTGGCTTTGACGTACAAATTGATCGATAAGGACACTCCCCCTTATTATAAATACTCTCCGCAAGAGGTTCTCGAGTCTACTGAACATCTGCTGTACTGGGATAGGCCTATTCTGACCGACAAAACGGTAGATTTCAATCGCCCGGATCTGCTGTTCATCGATAAAAAAGAAAAAACCGCTACCATTATCGATATCGCCGTACCACTGTCTCATAATTTAAGAAAAACTGAGATAGAAAAACAAAGAAAATATGGGAACCTAGGCTTGGAGATTAAGCGTCTATGGAAATTGTCCAAAATAACAATATACCCCATTGTTATATCAACCGAGGGGATAATAACAACTGACCTCACAGACACCTTCAAGGCCCTTAACATTCCTAGGAACATCCTCGTTGCCTGTCAGAGGGCGGTACTGCTGCAGACCTGCCACATCACCAGAAAATTCCTCAGTGGAAACTGTTAAAGGGACTACGATGAATTTTGTTTCTCTTTAGCGAAACTCGACCCTGGCAGCGCCAGAGAATGACTACTCGTTCATTTCTAACATAATAATATTATTATAAATACTCTCCGCAAGAGGTTCTCGAGTCTACTGAACATCTGCTGTACTGGGATAGGCCTATTCTGACCGACAAAACGGTAGATTTCAATCGCCCGGATCTGCTGTTCATCGATAAAAAAGAAAAAAACGCTACAAATATCGATATCGCCGTACCACTGTCTCATAATTTGAGAAAAACTGAGATAGAAAAACAAAGAAAATATGGGAACCTAGGCTTGGAGATTAAGCGTCTATGGAAATTGTCCAAAATAACAATATACCCCATTGTTATATCAACCGAGGGGATAATAACAACTGACCTCACAGACACCTTCAAGGCCCTTAACATTCCTAGGAACATCCTCGTTGCCTGTCAGAGGGCGGTACTGCTGCAGACCTGCCACATCACCAGAAAATTCCTCAGTGGAAACTGTTAAAGGGACTACGATGAATTTTGTTTCTCTTTAGCGAAACTCGACCCTGGCAGCGCCAGAGAATGACTACTCGTTCATTTCTAACATAATAATATTATTATAAATACTCTCCGCAAGAGGTTCTCGAGTCTACTGAACATCTGCTGTACTGGGATAGGCCTATTCTGACCGACAAAACGGTAGATTTCAATCGCCCGGATCTGCTGTTCATCGATAAAAAAGAAAAAAACGCTACAAATATCGATATCGCCGTACCACTGTCTCATAATTTGAGAAAAACTGAGATAGAAAAACAAAGAAAATATGGGAACCTAGGCTTGGAGATTAAGCGTCTATGGAAATTGTCCAAAATAACAATATACCCCATTGTTATATCAACCGAGGGGATAATAACAACTGACCTCACAGACACCTTCAAGGCCCTTAACATTCCTAGGAACATCTTCGTTGCCTGTCAGAGGGCGGTACTGCTGCAGACCTGCCACATCACCAGAAAATTCCTCAGTGGAAACTGTTAAAGGGACTACGATGAATTTTGTTTCTCTTTAGCGAAACTCGACCCTGGCAGCGCCAGAGAATGACTAATCGTTCATTTCTAACATAATAATAATAATTGTATTTATATAGAGCTGTTAACAAACATAATGTAGACTCAAGGCGCTATTATAACGTAACAGACATAAACACTAGGGTTAAAATGATAAACTAATCTAAAAGTTTTGAACAGATAGCTCTTAATGTTCTTCTTGAATGTAGTGAAGCATATTGTCTGTCTGAGATCATAGGGGAGCGCTGAAAAAGCCAGCAAACCGTAACTTTTTGTGTAATCACTAAAAGCATTGAGTCCCTGGAGCGCAGTCTTCTCGGAGGGACATATGGATGGATCAGTTCACTTAAGTACAAAGGCATTTCTTGATTGTAGATGCACTAATGTGGCCATCTTCACAGGAAGCCAATGAAGTGTACGCAGGACGCAGCAGGAGAGATGTAGTAGAATCCTGTCTTGTTTTTGTAGGACTATTCTTGCAGGGTTGGTTTCGATTCGCTGCAACTTATTTATTTTGTCACCTGGTATATACCTGCTAGCACCGCATTGCAGTAGTCAAGGCGGGAGAACATCAATGCCACACGCCCACAGCTAGCTTTTTTGTTGACTCAGTTGTCAAATAAGGTCGAATCTGGCCCAATCTGCGAAGCTACAGATAGAGACCCATGCAAAGCTGACTTGTGCCGCCGCTACCTATCGTGCATTGCACGCAGGCGGACGAATCTAGGTGGAGGCCAAATCATTATTCCAAGGTTACTTATTTAAATTTGTAGTTTAATAAACAAAAATTACTAGAATATTTCAATACCTTATATAAATTCTAATTATTCTAATATTCCATTATCCTTTACAAACTTTACAAAACTACGGTATTCGTAAATCAGAAGTTATTTTGGAAAGTTTTGTAGATCACGAGGAGTTCCCAGTTGTTTTTTTTCCATATGCGCCTACTCATTTCTGCCCTAAAATATTTGCGGTTGTTTGTGATATTCGGAATCAGATCCTTTGCCGACGTGATTGAAAACCTGCCGCATCTTCAATTCTATCTCCAGGAAGAACTTTTTACGACGCTTAACAATTAGGCAACACTATTTCAGAAAAAAAACCCAGTAACAACGGACTCGTTTTAGTGACATTTCATTACGTAAGCTGGATTTTATACATAGTGTTCAATTGATTTCAATGAAAAAAAAAAACAACTAAAAATTTTATTTTGTTAAAGTTATGACTAAGATTCTTTTCTTTTTTATTACGATCTTAAAAAAAAAAAAAAACTCACGGACCTCACTATGGGAGCCTACATCGCTCCTCTAGGTCGCCAGATTGTAAGGAGGGCTTCAGTGAAATTTTTGCCACCCGAAAAAGTTTGAGAAAAACTGCTTTACTGTGTTTCAAGTCATACTATAAATGACTTGTATGTATTTGGAATATTTATTTTGTATTCAATAAAAATATTCAGCGCTGAGTTGCTTCATTTTGTACCAGTGATGTGTTGGATTAATGTGTAGGCACCTCTGAATTCGCGTATGTCAGATGATTGTGTAGGTTGAACAAGTTTCACCGTCAATGGCTTTTATATTTCGAGTCTTTTTTTTTCGGGTTATTCTTTCTTACAATAACGCACAAAACAAACAAGTTAATAATTTACGTCAAGACCGTAGAACACTGTAGAGGAGTCAAGTTTATTGATGAATTGTATATAGATTATACACAGTTTATTGCAATATACCCGTCTCAGCTCATCCGTTATGAATTATAATATATAAACATATTATAATATAAAATATAAATTATAAATCGTCACAAATACAAGAGCATAGGCGAGTAGCCAGAACTAGATCAGTTTTAAATGTTGATCACAAGGAACCAAGATGTCAGATGTCTGAAGGCACGTAACTAAGAAATAGTTCCTAGTGCATGATTCATAGTTGTGGGATATACCAGCGCTGCGAATAGGAAAGGGAAAAAATGGTCTTCAAGAATGTATTGGAATCTAAGGGCACATCTTTGTTTAGTGTTTAGCTTCTTCTAGAATAAAAAAAAAAGGGGGGGGGGGGAAGGTCGGCATTTTAAACTTTCGCACGCAGTCGGCCTTGGGTCGAAAGACAGAGTCGAGTCAAAGAAAACTCAAGATGGCGAAATACTTGGACAAAAGGAACCTGGCAGTTGTACCATAGTGTTTTGGGGTCGTTGACGCAAAAAGGGCAGAATGACAACCTGGGAAACTAACGTCTGCATGTTCCAGGGAGCAGAGACTGGCAGCACAGTATACGGAGGCTCCAAAATGGTTATTCTGGTTATTCCTCTCACAATGTTGGGAATATTACAGAATTTTGAGGGCGCAAGGAATGATCGGCCTTGGGTATTCTAGGTTTCTTTTTTGGAAACCGGGGCATCTAGGTCAATAGTTCGATTCAACCATATTGGAAATCAGAAGATAATGCAAGTGAACAGTTGTATATTGAAAACGGCCAGTGACGAATGATTCTGGGACACGTCAGGTTAAACTTTGACGATTGGACATAGTCATTCAGTCACATTTGAGACAACAGTCCAGAGCGCATACCAAACGACCAGAAAGTCATTCAATAATTAGGAAGAACTGTCATGTCAATGAAATAAAAAAAAATATGGTTCATTAATGGTAGATGGAAAAATTACTTATAACTACTCGGCCTATCTTCCTGTATTCAACTTGAGCCTGTCTGTTCTGAATGAATGCACTATGTCTAAAGACAAAAGGATAAATCCTATGCAGCCGACGACAATCCACGTGATCCACGCGATAGAATGGAATAAAATGTCTTGATGCGTGGTCAAAGTCTCGGCTCACGCAGACTTCTGGAGAGTACACAGTTCTGCAGATCTCTTCCAGACGTCTCGGCACTGGCGCCAGAACGTGCTCGAAGGGCCGGTGTTCGAGCGGGAAGACGTCAGATTTCTTCAGGACGATTCTATTCTTCTTGAACGAGGTCATGGCCCATAGGAAATCAGCGTCTTCGTGGAAGAAGAAAATGTCGATGAATGGAAAGCGAATAAAGGGCTCGTTCTTCCAAAGCGACGATTGCTGCCAGAAAAACTTGAAGATCATATTGTTGGATGCATGCACATCAAAGCCTGGGATACAGTGAAGGATCTGAAATGGGGAGAATAACATATGGTTATGACCCTGCATTGCACACTGTCAATAGGCGTGAAATCGTGCACCATGGGACACAATAGAAAAACAGAGAATCTGGAGGATGTCAACAGTGAAACTTTAGCTGTTATAATTTATGATTAATCGTACTGTTTTATAACCCTTTCGTTATAAGTTAAGCTCTATTTTCTTTTTTATGATTAATCGTACTGTTTTATAATCCTTTCGTTGAAGTTTTTGGCTGTTATAACAATGTCATAGTGTTACCACCCTGTAGTGCATACCAGTATTCAGGTGCACATAGTGTCTGCCTACGCAACAGCGCACCACTTAGAACAGAATCAAAATACATGGTTGTTTATTTTAGAATTTCTGGATGTTCCTTCAGAAATGCAGATTGTTATGCCCTAGTCACTGCAGCAAAGGAAGAGATGGAAGAAGACAAGGTTCAAACTCGGGACCCTCCTAATGACCACCCGAAGAGCAAGCAGCATACAAAGACATGTAAAAGACAATAAACGATGTGTCCAAGCCCAGAGCAGACTACCGTGTGTGTTGATTAGTGCTTAAGAGCTATCAAGCTTCAGAACTGGGAGTATCCGTAGGTGTATCCTTGTCTTGCCTACTTTAAATATTTCTCATATTTAGCCTTCATAGCCTACTTGACAACCTTTCGTTGAGGTTTTATTTTTATTCTAGGTTAACAACAATATCAATGTCACAAATTGCATACGTAGTCTACTTGACATTACAACTAAACGTTGGTCAAGACAATGCGCTACTTTTGTTGAACATGTTGAAGTATGTCCTTAACAGTCTAATAACAAGCAAAATATTGTTTTTTTAAATCCTTTTAAAAAAAAAAAACAAAAAAAAAGCTCTGCCCTTAAAACTATATCAATCTACAATAATTACAAGTTTTTTTCCCTTATTCGATATCAAACAAAATAATTAATTAGCAATAATTTATTGACTAATTGAGTATTTTTTTTAATTGATTCATGTTTTGTTACGTACTATTAATAATTTTTTAAAAGTATCAACTTGATCGGAGAATACGCGAGGGAGAAATAGCATTAAGAATTATTTAAGGGGACTAAACGAAACCAATTTAACCATATCTATGAATACTGAAGTATTAGTATCTCTTGTTAGTATTAAACAAAATAATTAATTACTAGTTGTCTAATTGTCTAATGGGTTACTTTTTTATTGATTCATGTCTTGTCTATAGTCTAAACCAATGAATAATTGTGCGAAATTTCAACTTGATCCGAGAATGGGTGTGGGAGAAATCACGTGTACAAACTTTTTACTCGACAGACAGACAGAGTGAGTTGATATAAGCTTTCTAAAAAAAAAAAGAATCTATTATAATAACGCCATGGAAACTGATACGATATGTACAACTGATAACGTGTGTACCTGTTTTACTTTGAGCCAATCAGAAGCATTCATACATACATCCATATCATCATCCCATGGAATAAAACCATGATGGCGGTAAGCTCCCAGCATACTTCCTTCCACCAGGAAGTAAGACAGATTGAACGCAGACATGGCCGTGTGAAACACTTTGAAAGTTAGTAGCATCTGGTGCTGCCAGAAGCCCGTCATGGAATTTCTAAACCTAGAAAGACTGATGGAAAAAAAAAGACGAGGCTATTTCATTAAGAGTTTCAGTAGAAAGGATCTTTATTTTTAAATGTGTATTTTATAAATTGATCTCATAACTAATACGTCAGGAGGAGATGCTTTAGAACTGGAAGACAGGGGTACAAGAAAAGGTGCACACTTTAAATATGGACACGCAATGTGTACAAGTTAATTTAAAATCTTCTAATATTATGATTTATATTTTGTTTAATGTTCCGGAAGCTAAAGATAAAGACTAATGAGATTTGCCCGTGTGGAGCATCACAAATGAATCCCAGAACCCTCCTATATAAAAAAAAAAAGTAAATAGAGAGCTGCCATATCTGGAAACCACTGCACAGTTCATGGCAGATATAGGACTACTCATCTGAACCCTCCAACATACAGATGAGAACGAAGAAGAAGATATTGTGTTTTGTATAATATGGTATTATCAAGAGCATTGTTTGTATTAATCTAATTAAAATTTTATTTTTTATTTATTGAAGTAATTAGATTCTCTTATGACTCATTTAGAAACTTAATGTCAAATTCTTCAATTTTGAAAAAAAAAAAAAAAAACTCAATGGCGTTACATTTATTGTTAAAAACTTACATAGATGCAAACAAAAACTGGATTACAATTTTTTTTTTGTTTGATTAGGTAGGTCTAGATTTCACATCGAAAGGCGCAAAACTTGCTCTCAGAAATAAAAAAAACCCTGATGGACTGGTTATCTGACTCTGAAGATCTATAAGCATGAAGAACAAATTCGCAATGAAATGAACTATAATCTTTCTATGATTGAACGCGTACAAGAGTAGGATATATATAAAGTTTAAAACATGAATCTACACGGACTCACTGACGCAGATTTTCTAGAAACGAAGTTCTTTTATCAAAGCATTTGTAAGCAAGCAAAATATAAATAAATCCTTAAAAAAAAAAAAAAAAGCTTAAGTAAGGGGAATAACTCCGCACTTACAATTATATCTTTAAAGTTATTTCCCTTATTCGATATCCAACAAATTATTAATTACTAATAGGTAATTGGTTGATTGTTTGATTTAAAAAAAAAAAACTGATTCATGTTTTTTATAGGTACAATAAATAATTGTTTAAAGTTTCAATTTCCTCCAAGAAAGTCAAGGGAGAAATAACGCGGTTGATCATCTAAGGGAACAAAACACTACATATTTAGCCATATCTGTGAATACTGAAGTATAAATTTCGCTTGTTGGCATCAAATAAAATAATTAATTTCCAGAAATAAATTGACTAATTGGTTATATTTTAAAATTGACTCATGCATTGTGTAACTCAGTGGTCTTCAACCTTTTTTGGCCTACCGCCCCCTTTTTCGAATTTTTTCTTAAAAAAAACCCGCCAGCGCCCCCTTCTAAGAAAAACAGTTATAAAGAAGCGTGAGAAGGCAAATTTGAACAAAATATTATCTATTACTTTTTATGCTTTCAATAACACTTATCCCGCTTGAGAGACGACCGCATGCCAAAGGCGATTGTTGTGAACTCCTTGGCCTACAAACAAGTTATGTAAGATTGTAAAACTCTTTAAAATAGATTTAATATCTCGATAAAAGAGAAAATGATATCAATAAAAGTCGATCTCTCCTCTAGCAGTCGGAGGTTCGTTTCATTCATTTGCGTTCATTTACCATGTAAAATAATTTTTTTAGCCTGCTTTAAGTCATCGCCAACCGTTGAATCTTCCCGTTTCTCAAAAAAATAATTTTTAAGAGCGTATAAAAACGAGCCATAACAATTAACAAACCCCTTTCAAAATCCAGCGAACTTCAGTTTACAACAAGAGTCTAACATCTTTTTTTCATTATTCGTTTCACAAAACTGTTGAAAGATGCGCTTTTTTCGGCATGGGTTTGTATTTTATTTACAGTTACATAATTAGATTCAAATAGAAATGAAATTGCGGGCTAAACTTTTCTTGTGTATCACAACTCACCATGTGAATAGTGAATAGATTTGTTCTTTATTCTATATTACCTAAGAAGTCACTGTAGCGTCCAACCACTGATGGTTTCCTATATGTCCTCATAAGCTACATAACTAGACAATTTTGAAATAATATTTCATCTCTAACACAAAAAAAGTCTTTTTGTGTTACATATGTTTTAAAATAAATTTAGTTTTAATCAATTTTTCAACAATATCGTAAGAATTTTTTAAAAAGTTATGCATTTTTCTAAGAAGCCATTAAAACATATCATGTTTTGCCTTTTTTTTTTTGTTTTGTTTTTAATATTGTTTTAATTGTAGATTTTTATAATTGTTCATGAGTATTCTTAAATTATTTTTGGATATCGTAACAACATTTTATCAATGTTTTTTTGTTTTTAAAAAGTTAAATTATTCTATTAAATGTTACCTTTAATGTTTTTGCAATTAACATTTACATATCAATATATTAACATATGTAGATAAAATGAACTATAATCTAACAGGCGTAGGCCTATCACCTACTTTTGTTTATCAAATCTTAAACGTTTATACGCGCGAGATCCAAGGACAATAAATACTCCCGCATTAAAGCAAAAGGGTAAGAATTTAAAAATAGAAAATGGGATTCCCGAACTCAATTTCTGTTCTTAAATTAGAAGCAAGTTAACTATAATTTGTCTATATTTAGTTTCCCAGGTTTACGTTGAAGAATTTTTAAATTGTTTTGTTTCAGAGCACCTTTAGTTTTTTCTTTCCGCCTTTATGCCCAGCGCCCCCTTACCGCCCCATTTTGTGCCCAGCGCCCCCTACCGCCCCTTTGGCTCTCAGCGCCCCCCCCCCAAAATCTCGAAAACGCCCCCTAGGGGGCGATATCGCCCCCGTTGAAGACCACTGGTGTAACTCTACACCAATGAATAATTGTACAAAGATTCAACTTGATCCTAGAGATGGTGTCGAAGAAATAACGTGTGCAAACATTTTACCAGACCGACAGAGTGAGTTCCTGCAACCTTAGAAAAACATAAGTTGAATATGAGGTCATGTTATGGAAACATATATACCTGGAGTCTAGGTTGGACAGATCTTGTAAAGATGTCCCGTACAAGTCCATGTGGGACTTCAAAGTCTGGAAGTAGGTATCGTCATAGACCTTCGTCTGGAAACTTTCAGTGGTCAGCTGGTCAAGATTAAGGCCATTGATAATTCTCTGTTAGAGAAATAAATTAATAACATCACAAGAAATTTCGTTTGAAATATACTGAAAAGCAATAGCATAAACGCGCGTACAGCATATATATATATATATATATATATATTAGAATTTTTTTTAAAAAGCAGTGTTTCTCAACGTTCGGCGAAAAAAAAACAAGTCATGTTGAGGCCTTTCTCTTGACAGCAAGGGGGTCTGGGGAGCGCTGTAAGCTCACCCACTGGGGTCCGGGGCGAAGCGTTTTTTTTTTTTATTCTTCACTGCAGAAACGCATTCTCCTGAAATCTACAGCTCTTTCTCCTGACATCTACAGCTCTTTCTCCTGACATCTACAGCTCTTTCTCCTGACATCTACAGCTCTTTCTCCTGACATCTACAGCTCATTATTCATCCTATTAAAAAAGGACCTTTTGAATAATGTTTTACTTGAAAAATATTCTAATATGAATTTACAGGCCCTTACTACATTGCAAATACAACCGATTTGTTCTTGAAAAGATAAGATTTCCCACATATTTAAATTAAGACTTTGAGGATCGCCGCCGAAAAAAAAAATTATTCGAAAAATAATATTTAAAAAAATGCTCATTTGTAAGTGATACATTTTTTTCAATAGGTATGTTTGTAACTTTGTTTTGTTACAGAACTATAATTCAAAGCTCTAAAAAAACATTTCGGAAGTGGGAGGAGAAATTAAGTGAACCAATTAGATTCTACTCTAATTTTTTTAGGATTCTAGTATATATTGTGTATTATAGTCTCAAATCATTAAATAAGAACAATCTAGTATAAACTTTGTCACATGTAAATTATGAGTGAGTCTGGTGTGAATGTACACTTTGGTTTCTTATAGTTATAATGTTTTTTGTTTGGTGTAATGCACAAATTGTAAGACAAATTTCCATACGGACAATAAAGATTATTATTATTATTATTATTAAAATTGTTTATAGGCCTACAACAGAAAATTGTCCGTATGAGTAAAGGTTGAAAAAAGTTGACTAGGAAAATAATATTTGGGTTCAGAACTCATCTCAATTGTTACTCTTATAATGAATTCTAAATTTTCCACAACAAAGTCTTTCTTAAAATAAATAAGATAAATTCGTGTGCAATTACATAAACTCTGTCGCCATATTTGATTTTTCTGTTTTAAAACGTCATGTTTTCGTCTAGAAAGGGGAGAGGGCGGTAGAGTGAAAATGTTTATCCTCCCTCCTTTTTATAATTTCTGCTAATGATTGCATTTGGCATTAAAGAATAGGGGTTGGGCGACTCGATAAAAGAATTTAATTTATAGCATAGGCCTATATAAATTATATTTGTAACATTTTTTTTTTTTTTTTTAAATTTCTTAACTAAAATACAAAAAGAAAAAAGTATTGGTTTGTCCGATGGGCGGAAGGTGATTGTATGTATCGCCCCTCCCACCTGGTACAACCCTTTTTCATTTTATATTTACTAATGATAAAATTTTAGATCAGAGTGTGTGTGCAACATAATATACAAATGGGTTAAAGCTTCAATATGTAGCTCATATTATATAGATATTCAACTAATTTTGTTCATACACTATGATCTTACCATAAAAATAGGACCGCCCCCCCCCATCAGAGGGCTAGATTGGGGAGGGCAGTAGAAGCAATCGCCCCCCTCCCCCGTCACCTAATCGGATACCAGAAGTGTAGCGACATAATTTAACAATTATAGTGTAATTCAACTAATTTTGTTCACAAACTATGATTTCTAATTAAAAGTAGGACCGCCCCCTCTCACTCAAAGGGTTTAGGTGGGAAGGGCAGTAGATATATTCGCCGCCCCCCCCCCCCCCCAACATCCAATCGGCTAACGACATAATATAAATACTACTTGTAGTATCAATAACAATATTTAATTATATATATATTTAATTGATTCTGTTAACAAGCTTTGGTTTCTACAAATAAATTGGACCGCCCCCCCCACTCTAAAGATTATGATGGGGGGGGGGGCGGGATTGATGTCATCGCCACCTCCCCATCCCATCTAATCGGCCAACATACTAGAGTGGGGACGAAATAATAAAAAAAAAATAGGTTGAAATATAAACAATTAGTATATATTATTAACAAAACTAATAAATTCGTATACAAATTATGTGATTTCTTTTATAAAGATTCGTCGGGCTGGGGGCGGCCGCGGGGGGGGGGGGGGAGATCACCCCGATTGCCCCCCCCCCCCCTGGATCCGCCAGTGCGCACATGTACCCAGTATGTTACCAAAACATATTTCATCTTACCTTAGACATAACAGAGGTTCCCTCTTAACAGAATATAATTACGCCCTACTCGTATCCAAGTCTCACTCTAGTTGTGCATGTTAATTAGAGACTAAAACTCTGTGAAGTCATTAGCTTTCCCTGGCTGATTCAAGCAACCCATGTACTTGGGAAGTAGGAGTACGAATTGTTTCTAGGAGTGTGCCTTTATCTTTGTATTTTATTAGATTGTGCGTTTGTATTATTAAATTATGGTTTAGTCAGTGTTTTATGTTCTTTCAACTTTACTTTTGAGTCTTCAATCCTAGAGTGATTTTACTGATGGTGTTGCTCGTTTCAAAGATGAATATTCATTTGTTATAAATGTCACGGCTCTATTTTTGTGTCTGTTCTAATTCCATTAGGTTTTCTTGAAAACACACACATATACCTTCTTTAAACATGCGAGCCAATTCTTGACGACACAATTGTTTTTATAACCAGGTGTCATGTACATTTTCATGTACATTTTCTGACAGTAACGTAGCAAGGGATTTAGGGTCCGGGGGGTTGACCTCTTTGGGGCCGCTGCATTTTGACATTGGACATCATGACATGAGATAATGTACTTAATAAATATATAAGTCTGCGTCTAATACACGCAGTATGGCCACTAATTTACATAACAACATGAATAGCAAGATAACATAGCATTGGCTTAATATTTAATGTAAAAAAATGATTCGAACACTCATTTGGAGGGGGGGGGGAGATCAAGTGTTTTCAGGCGGTCCCCCAGAAATGAAGATATATTAAAACCTTGGCTACACTGACTGTACTAACTAACAAAAACTTAATATAAGCCAATTAGTAGCAGCCTCTTTTTCTCAATTACTCTTCAAAGTGCGGAGCAAGCTTTCAGTTTCTCATATTTGTTCATATAAATAAAGTACATAAATAGATTTATAATCACGTGACATTTGTCTTATGAGACACTCTATAGACGGCACTATTTTAATCAATTGATAATGTGCAGACGGGTAAATTAGCATCTATTTGTGGACTATTTACTTGTTATGGCTTTGAAAATGTCTATCAAATAGGCATCTATTTCAACACTATGAAGTTTTATTTTGCACACGAGGTTGCTTCACAACTAAATGGACATTCTTATTGACTGAAGAAGAAAAAAAAACATACTTGCCTCCACAGAGTGGCATTGAACGGGAGTCTCCTCAACTGGGTAACTAGGATCTATCACGTACATTCTCAGTATCTGTAGGGTGCTGAGTGGTCTCCATGCTCCTGGCAGGAAGTAAAAGCCAAGGCCGTTCCTCAATGGCCTCACAAGAGCAACGATGGTCAGAAGAACTGCCAGAATCGTGGCCCACTGGATCCATTGACGAATGCAGCGAGATATTTGCCGCCCAGGAAATGCCAGAAAATATGAACGCATGTTTCAGAATATGTTCATGACCTAACTAGTTCTGCAGTTGTTGTTTTTATTTTCTGTCAAAATCTTCCCAATTTTTGTTCAAGCTAAAAAAACATATTCAACAATATTTAGCACAAATCGCAGATATTTATATTAATAACTACCTTTAAATACATAATTAAAGCAGATGGTAAGGTGGTCTTCATGAAAATATATGTCTGTATGTTATTTAAAGAGATCAACAACGTCTGACTGATGATTAAACTTTGGCATATACACACTCCTTAGTCCTTAGATTATTTGTGTAACTCACCTCAGCCTTGCTGCCTCTAAGGGGTTTCTATTTTTTTTTAAAGTTCTTAACTTTAGCTTTCAGAATAAATTCGGGCAACGTCTGAGGTATTTGCACCAAATAAATATTTCTTTTTAGTCTTCTAAAAATGTTTAGTATTTTCTGGAATAGAAGTCGAAATGCACTTAATATGTTTACAGTATACAGTGGCGTGAGCCATAGAAACAGATGACCTTTACATCATCTGCCTTGTAGATCGCAAGGTACTTTACTTTTTTTTATACAGTAGCGTAGCTAGGTTGGGGAAGGTGTCCAAATTAGAAAATCTCTCCGGGCCCCCACTTGAGGGGGGAGCCCAAAAAGTGTCCGAAATTTGTTTTTATATTAAACATTACGCCATCATCTCTTGTCATGATGTCGAATGTCAAACTCAAGGTTCATTAAAGAGGTCAAGTTCCTCGGGCCCCCTAATCCTTAGCTATGCCATTGACAGTATACGTAATGAATTAAACTCAATTCTACATTTTGAAAAGTGTGGTAATAAGATCATCAACCTTACACGTCATCTTTGGCATCAAGGAGGACCAAAAAAAAAAAAATCATGTGTTTGTAATATAAATGTACGCCTCTCAATCTTCCCCTTCAGTTAGGTATGCCAAATTTGTTTGGTGCTTAAAATCGATACTAGGTTGGCTTGGAGTTACAACCAGAACTGCGCCCAACATTCGGTTAGTTGAAAGACTAAAGATCTATTATGGAACATGCAAACCAAACATTAAATAGTACGCAGCACATACTTATTTACATCATCCAGCCTAACTTATTAGTGATCTAAACAAACAATCTTGAATAAAAAGTAAAAGTTTACCTTTCAGACCTCGCGATCTTTGGGCAGGTGATGAAAAATCCCAGCGAGATTCGAACCCAAGTGCTTAACCTCTCTGCCACCAATGTACGTTGTTTATTGTATTCAGATTACTATGTTTACCTTTACTTACTTAAAAAAAAGAAAGAAATTCCTTTTTTAGCTCCAGTTGAAAAAAATGTATTTGAGGGAAATAATTTACAGTGATCACATAGAGTTAGAGATAAACAGCTCCCAGCAGGTTGAGTGACATAGACCTTTAATACATTTTTCTACGATAACGTTTTGATTTTATTATCGCCTGATAACAACTGGGAGATACAGAAAGGTTTAAAGTAGATATACCACTTCACTAATAGCTAGTTTTAAAGCAGATATACCACTTCAGTAATAGCTAGTTTAAAAGCAGATATATCACTTCACTAATAGCTAGTTTTTTAGTAGATATACTATTTCACTAATGGCTGGTACTCTGATATTATTAATGTATTCGCATTTAAATCGCCTAATTTATAATGGTTCTAAATTGTATCTTAATACATACGTCAGTCCAGCTGTTGGGGAGGGGGGTACCAAACATGTGTGTCAAGTATCTTAAGCCTGTATTTAGGTCTATGTGATTGTTTCTTTGTGTGTACGTAAGAGAGAGAGAGAGAGAGAGAGAGAGAGAGAGAGAGAGAGAGAAGTAGAGAATACATTAAGTATGAATCTGTTCTGTAACACAAACTATTTAATTTTAACCTTTAGTAGTTCTTTTTGTTGGCCCATGAGCATCTATATATATAATTCTTTCCTTCGCTCAACAGTTTGGACGAGCAAGAAGTAAGGAAAGATCACTCTCTTATTTCTGCGGATAGTCCACGAAAAAAACAAGCGGGGGGGGGGGGGAGAACAAGTATTCTCAAAATAGAAGGGCCGGACCGATGTAAGCAAGAAAGATCACTCTTTTTTTATTTCTACCTCACGTAAAACAAGAGGGGGGGGGGGAACAAGTAATCTACTCTGTAGTAACAATCGAGGCTACATAGGCTCAGGAAAAAAGGAGGGGGGGGGGGGCAGAACAAGTATTCACCGGTCACTACAGATGGCTGTCTGGTTGTGCGGTTTGCGCACTGGACTGTCGTTTGGATTTATCGATAGTCCCGGGTTCAAACCCTGCCCGCTCCCATCCTCCTTCGTCCTGCGGGAGGTTTGGACTAGGAAGTAAACTATCGTCAACTCTGAAGGAACATCCGAAACATGTAAAACATTTTACAAGCAAACATTTTACAAACACTAAATAGCAGCGCCGGACTTGACCATTGTGACCAAGAAGTCATGGAAAGAGAACAAGTAATCTACTATGTATATTTACAGGTCACTAAAAAGCAGGGCCGGACTTAACAATTGTGGGGCCCTATGCGAGTAGGGAAGCGGATTAAAGTGAAATTTAAGAGTTTGTATTAGAACATAAATTCGTCTATGCATTTCATTCATTCTTTACTGAGTACAAAATTACTTTACTAGCCTTGCGTGTAGCGAAGTCATTCAGTATATCATAATAATTCTGTTTCCTCAATAGCAAGAATTGCCAAAATGTTTCAATCTATCTTTGAGAATTGTTGACCTCAGGTAACTCTTCTTTAGTTTGAGGCGCGAGAAGCTTCTTTCACCAGATTACACAATTACAATTTCCGAATATTTTAAGCACTTTTTCGTATATTTTGCAATTTCGAAAGATTTCCATGAGCTCCTGGTAACTTCGACAGGAGGGCGCAGGAAATCTGTTTTAAGAATTAAATTAATAATTTATACACCTTGAATTAGCGCGGGTCCTATGAAAGTGCGGGGCCCAATGTGGTCGCATAGGTTGCAGTGGCCTAAGGCCGGCCCTGCAAAATAGCGGCGCATGCTAAGCCGCCGGTCGACTAGTGTATATTTAAAAATAAACCAATGCAGTCCACAGACGACAACAGGTCACTAAACATTAAATATATATAATTCTCTTCATGGCTCAAAGGTTTGGGCTAGAAGTAAAGGAAAGATAACTCTTTTAGTAGAGACTAGAGTTACCCTACGAAAAAAAGAGGGGTGGGGGGGGGGAGAACAAGTAGTATTGACCCGTCACAAAATAGCAGGACCGGAGTTAACCGTTGTGACCAAGAAGTCATGAAAAGATCACTCTTTTTTATTTCTACCCCACGTAGTTGTAGCGGTGAAAAAAAGAGGGAAGGGAGGAGAACAAGTAATCTACTCTGTATTCACCCGTCACTAAATAGCAGGGCCGGACTCAACCGTTGTGGGGCCTTATGCGAAACGGATTTCGGCCGGTCCTGCAAATTAACGGCGTATGCTAGGCCGTGGGTCGACTAGTTAAATATAATGACGTTCCTGGGGGAAAAAAAAGTCCACTCGAGTCGTTCATTGATGTAAAATAATTTTTTATTAAATTTGTTAAAAAAACAACACATATCTCGTGCCAGTTAATGGACCTCATTCACCAATCGTCAACAAACAACATTTAGCCACGTGATTCTCTATCTCTTCTATACAAATTACGTAATACACAATGGTTATCACGTGACAGTTTTTTTTCGTTGTTTTATCAATAATTTTACGTGGCTAAATGTTTGTTTACGATTGGTGAATGAGGTCCATTAAATTAGGAAGCAATTAAAAAAAAACACAAGTATAATATTTTAAAAAGTCAGTTCCTAGTTATCTTCAAATAATTTTGTAAACCAAACATTTTGTCATTGAAAACAGTATGGGGATCGAACCCTAGGCATTCACGTTAGTTACAAATACTTCTAGAACTTACATTACTCTTATTTCCGAATATCTCAATTTTTACAATAAATACCAGACATCCGCGTAATACTTCCTCTCCTGGCTTCCTTTTTATTTATTCAACACTCATTCAACACTCATTCAACACTCATTCGCATCATTCCACTTTCACACCAAGTTACAAACATGTGCTGCCAACTATAAATCAAGGTGTTCCTTCAACCCGTTCTAAGCGAATCATAGAAAAAGTCATAATTATAAATATTCAGTAAAATATAAAATGTAGCTGCTATCGAAACATAAAATACAAACATAAATAATACTCAAATCTACACGTGTAGGAATGGCAATAAGGTACGAAACAAATCATTTCTGTTCTAAGTGATACTTGCAATAAGTATGAAACAAATCATTTCTGTTCTAAGTGATACTTTCAATGTCCCGTATGAAGCTTTTTTTGTCGTAGTTGGCGTTACATTCATGTTAATTAGAGTATGTCTAAAATGTGCTGTTAATAACTGTGGTGTCAGAAGTAGGAATTTTAAAATGATATACACAAAACGAAACAAATAGGGTAAATGTTGGTTTTTAGCGAAACTGCTATTTGATTAAAAATAAAAAATATCATGTGAATGTCATGAAACAAAATGTACAAACGTTACAAATGGGAATATCAAGCTGCTGAAGAAGTGCACGTTTAGAAACCAAAGCTGATTGGCTGTTTCCGATAGGAGTGTGTAACATTTAACACGATCAGTGCTAGATGTAAGTACATTTGATTGGTCAACCAGTACTAGATATTAGGACAATGACTTGGACGACCGGGCTAGATACAAGGGCTTTGATTAAGACGACCGGGGCTAGATACAAGGGCTTTGATTTAGACGACCGGGGCTAGATACAAGGGCTTTGATTAAGACGACCGGGGCTAGATACAAGGGCTTTGATTAAGACGACACTGCCAAACGGCTTGAAAGAAGGGTGTTAGAAATAAGAAAGGGATTGGATGACAAGAGTAAAAAAAAAAAGCACTATCTGATGGATGTTTTAGATGTATCAAATACAGTTTAGTGCACAATTAACGAGCTATTATAACCCTGCACCCGCACCGACACTGATGGTGCGCACCAGCACACCGTTCAACACGAGGGATATACGACAGATCGATCCTAAAGGATGGACTGTTTAGATCCGGCTGAAGTCATTTGTAGTGTAAGCTATATGAGTCTGAGCTGTCTGGGACTATGAGACGTCCTTCGTGCTACCAGTGAACTGTATTGAGGAGCTGGAGCGACACTGGGAAGTGTATCAGTGATCTGTGCTCATGTTTAGGTAGAAAAAGACATGTAGAACTTAAGACAAGACTCCATCTCTCACTGTATATTTTATAACTGTAAATAAATTCATCGTCTACATTACCTCCTTTCGTTGAGGGCTTACCTAGATTTACTACAGAGCAGTGGAAGTTTAACTGGGCGGGCGTTATCGACAACACCGATCAGCCACCGCGCCTACAGCATCCATAGTCATCCCTGTTCGTAGAGTCACGCGACTACAGCATCCATAGTCATCCCTATTCAAGTGGTAGAGTCACGCGACTACAGCATCCATACTCATCCCTGTTCAAGTGGTAGAGTCACGCGACTACAGCATCCATAGTCATCCCTGTTCAAGTGGTAGAGTCACGCGACTACAGCATCCATAGTCATCCCTGTTCGTAGTCACGCGACTACATCATCCATAGTCATCCCTGTTCAAGTGGTAGAGTCACGCGACTACAGCATCCATAGTCATCCCTGTTCAAGTGGTAGAGTCACGCGACTACAGCATCCATAGTCATCCCTGTTCAAGTGGTAGAGTCACGCGACTACAGCATCCATAGTCATCCCTGTTCAAGTGGTAGAGTCACGCGACTACAGCATCCATAGTCATCCCTGTTCAAGTGGTAAAGTCACGCGACTACAGCATCCATAGTCATCCCTGTTCAAGTGGTAGAGTCACGCGACTACAGCATCCATAGTCATCCCTGTTCAAGTGGTAGAGTCACGCGACTACAGCATCCATAGTCATCCCTGTTCAAGTGGTAGAGTCACGCGACTACAGCATCCATAGTCATCCCTGTTCGTAGTCACGCGACTACAGCATCCATAGTCATCCTTGTTCAAGTGGTAGAGTCACGCGACTACAGCATCCATAGTCATCCCTGTTCAAGTGGTAGAGTCACGCGACTACAGCATCCATATTCATCCCTGTTCGTAGTCACGCGACTACAGCATCCATAGTCATCCCTGTTCAAGTGGTAGAGTCACGCGACTACAGTATCCATAGTCCTCCTTGTTCAAGTGGTAGAGTCACGCGACTACAGCATCCATAGTCATCCCTGTTCAAGTGGTAGAGTCACGCGACTACAGCATCCATAGTCATCCCTGTTCAAGTGGTAGAGTCACGCGACTACAGCATCCATAGTCATCCTTGTTCAAGTGGTAGAGTCACGCGACTACAGCATCCATAGTCATCCCTGTTCAAGTGGTAGAGTCACGCGACTACAGCATCCATAGTCATCCCTGTTCAAGTGGTAGAGTCACGCGACTACAGCATCCATAGTCATCCCTGTTCAAGTGGTAGAGTCACGCGACTACAGCATCCATAGTCATCCCTGTTCAAGTGGTAGAGTCACGCGACTACAGCATCCATAGTCATCCCTGTTCAAGTGGTAGAGTCACGCGACTACAGCATCCATAGTCATCCCTGTTCAAGTGGTAGAGTCACGCGACTACAGCATCCATAGTCATCCTTGTTCAAGTGGTAGAGTCACGCGACTACAGCATCTATAGTCATCCCTGTTCAAGTGGTAGAGTCACGCGACTACAGCATCCATAGTCATCCTTGTTCAAGTGGTAGAGTCACGCGACTACAGCATCCATAGTCATCCCTGTTCAAGTGGTAGAGTCAGGGGGCCTACAAGCCTTAAAACTCTTCCATAACAACGAATTTGTGGCAAAAGTGTGCTAAAATGTATTTATAGAAGTGGCTTATAGATTACAGTTGGTAAGGAAAGAAGCATACATAGCAATTAAAATACCCTAAAACTACTGGCCTTAAACAAGTCAATGAAATATTGTTTTTAAAAAATATTGCTTGTAAATATTATAACATCACGTGAAACAAGATCAAAAGAATTCAAAAATGGAAGACTATTGCACTTTCTCTACTTTAAACAAAACATTTAGTACAATTATATAACTTTCGAAGAAATGAATATCCCCTCCCACCAAATTAGATAGTACAATTTTTAAGTAGGCTTTGAGCAAGTGCAGTGCCTAAGTATATCATCACACAGGCACACATAAATAAAACAATGCTACATCAACGCAATCTACATCCTGCTGTCCAACTTTCGAAGAAATTGACAAAAAGGGTTTCCATAAGTTTGTTATATTTTTAGTTATTGTGTCTAGAATAAAATTCACACGAAATAGAAAGTATTTCTTTCAAAGTACATATGAAAATAGTTTTGACACATTTTACATGCGTAGTGAAAGTTTGTATGTAAATCTAGAAAAAAATCATTTACGCAAAGTATACATTACGTGCTTATTTTAATCTCTTATTGGACAAATACGTGCCAAAAATTCTTTATTTTTTTATATGATCATTTGAGATTTCAATCAATCATAGATTGTAGTGTCTGAACTGGTCAGTAACATGAACATCAAGCAATACAAACTTGTTTTGTGACATTAACTACATGGTCAAAACATTTAAAAATATAAACATGTTACTAGATGTACATATGTAAAGAAAGTGGTTGAATACAATAAAAATATATATATAATCCTATATACATACATAATATGGTATAATACGGTAGGAAATTTATATTTGCTACCATGGTGGCGGCGTTAGGTTTTTGTTTGTTTTCTAATGTTTCTCCTCCCCATGCAAAGTTAACTTTATTCTGTAGTCTAAGATTTGAAAGAGCTAGCCTAGCTAGTCCAATAACTGCAACTTTTACATTCACCAATAGATAGTAGTTTGAATTACTAAATTTCTATACAGACAATGTTAAATGAAACTCTAATGTCTTAAAGGAAACAAACATCAAACTTTAAACTAAATTTCCGAGACTTTTAGTATCTATAAATCTTACAGCAAGAAACAACCTATCAACTATATACCGGTACAAAAACAACACACATCTTTTCAAGATAAGTTTCCAGCATCTATTAGAAGAACTACTTCACCAATCTGTTTCCCCCCAAAAATTTGAAATTTCCAGTCCACCTAATGTCTGCTGAAATGTTAGACCCGCTGAATGGTTGGCTTCATTTTCTGTCACAGGTGTGAAAAGCCACGTCGATGTCTCTCGTTAAAAGAGATTGAAAATGTATTGACTTCTTTAAATTGGGCAAAGCCTCAAGTCATTTTTCATGGTAAGAGTTTTTGAAACAAATATCTTCATTTTGGGCAGTTGTAGACTTGAGGTAAAGTCTTTAAACGACAAATATTCTGCGCCTCGTTCGATGGTGTACCCAGTCCAATATAGCTTCCAAACCTTTCCACAAGGGAACGCCATTAGTAGCGGGAGTGGTAGGCCTTTCCGCATAGGCACGGGCATTTCGTATAGATGTGACCCAGCCAGGTCATGGTCACATACTTTGTGGAAAGAAATTTGTTGAAGCAGTTCAAGGGATCTTTGGGATTCGATTGGATTCCATGATTGATTTGTTTTTTCAAAGGTATCTAGTTTGTTGTATGAGGATTTCGTATTTTACTTTTGAGCAATTTTCAAATCATAAGTGAAAGAATGGGGGGGGGGGGGCGTCCAAGAAGCGAAGCGAGCAAAAGGCTGACAACTTAAAATTTGGTTACACCTAGAACAAGATGGAAAGGATGACCCATGAATAGGGAACAGTCAGTCAGTCAGTCTACAGTATAGATGTAGAAAACATAAAAGGTTGACAACATAACACTTCATATTTTGTTTAGGGGGGGGGACAATAAATTTGGGTGTAATAAATACAGCAGCACCAGGTAATAACAAAAATAACAAATAAGCCATTGCGAAATAATCTAGACGAGTTTGTTTCGGCAATACATTCATGGACAACTATATCACTAGCCAAGGATAAGCAATCACTCAATCATAATGTAGTTCGTTTAGAATATACACAGAGCATAGAATATTTTTACTCGGGTGCTTATTGAACGAGAAATTAGGCTTATGATATAATTAAATACATCTAGCTTATATCGCTAACATCTTCTACATTAAAAGTATGATAAGTTTAACGCTCGTTGCAGAATACGGACCAGCACTAGAAGGAAAGAGTCTTTTATGGAGGACACGGTGAAACATATTCTTATTACTACAACTAAGCAGTCAAGCTGCAGTAGGCTTGAACCTGCAACTGTTCAGGAAAACTAAGCAGTCAAGCTGCAGTAGGCTTGAACCTGCAACTGTTCAGGAAAACTAAGCAGTCAAGCTGCAGTAGGCTTGAACCTGCAACTGTTCAGGAAAACTAAGCAGTCAAGCTGCAGTAGGCTTGAACCTGCAACTGTTCAGGAAAACTAAGCAGTCAAGCTGCAGTAGGCTTGAACCTGCAACTGTTCAGGAAAACTAAGCAGTCAAGCTGCAGTAGGCTTGAACCTGCAACTGTTCAGGAAAACTAAGCAGTCAAGCTGCAGTAGGCTTGAACCTGCAACTGTTCAGGAAAACTAAGCAGTCAAGCTGCAGTAGGCTTGAACCTGCAACTGTTCAAGAAATGGAAGTAGACTACAGTGATTATAGTTACAATAATATAAAGAACTAAAGTTATGAAGAACGTGTGTAACAAGTGAACGTGTTTGGGGTGATACTTCTTTACATGCAACGCCGGGCCTTATGATAAGAGTCTTAAGATTTATATACTTAGGCACAAGCAACAATAATGAAAAAAAAAAGTATTAACAAAAAGAATGTACCGAAAAATGTATCGGTCTTTATATAATTATCTTTCCCCTTGCGAGTTTCCCATCAACTGGAAGACTGTATTGGTACTCTCTATGTACTTAAAAATAGTTTGTTAGTTCCCCTTTCCGAGCTTGTGGTCAGAGGGGCAAATGTAAATGTCATCTGTTTCTGTGGCCTACAGTTAACAAGGATGTCACGTGGCCAACACAACGACCTACCGCCTTTACTTTTCCCCAACTAATGTCAGGTACCCATTAGAGTTGGCTGGACGTCTAAAGATCCCGAAATTAAAAATCCCAGTCTTCACCAGGATTCGGACCAGGTATCTCCGATTCGGAAGCCAATCGCTTTACTGAACAGCCACCGCGCCTACAGCAATTCATTTAGGGATAAAAAAAAAATAATATGTTCCAGGAGGTTATAAAAGAAGCTCTACCTCGACCTTTAGGTTTAAAATTTGTATTTTTTTTTTTGGTGAATTCGGTTGCCAATAGAAAAATAACAATACAAAAGATAAAAAATATTTAACATCAATATAAATACATCAAAATCATAGGAAACCAAGTAGTATCAAGATACTGTTAAAAATATAAAACACGAAGTCTAAATAGAGTGTAACAAATTGAAGGTATTTCTACCTCTTCTATAATGGTATTTTCAGTAATTGTTCCAAGCTGCATTGTTACAAGTGAAATGTCGTGGGTTTGACTTAGTTGCTGCCCAAACTTGTATCTACCTAAACACCATGGTGTGGCATAACGTGCACTTACAAAGTACGTTTTAGGTCTTTCTAAGTATAACCACACGATTGATCTGTGTTTGAAATATATACATTCATTAAGAAAATCTTTAAAAAAAAAACTCACATGAAAATGTTATGGGTATGAATATCATTTATAACCTGTCCCTAAAACAATATCTGTTGCAACAACCTCAAAGCCTGGTTGAATGAATTCCTGGTAGATTTAGTGATATGTCAAACTGCAGGTACTAATTACATTTATCATGTAACAGTATCTAGATAAGAAATCCACGTGAATGCAAGAAATCTCACAACGAGGCTATAGAACAGGCATGTCAAACACGGTGTTTGGGGGCCGCATGCGGCCCGCGACCACTTTGCATGCGGCCCGCTTGGCCACCTAAAACATTATCATTACGCTGGAAAATAATAGATGACAAGTTACTTGAATTAGTATTTGTTAAACTAAACAACGAGATTGAGTCTGCAGTGAAAGCAAGCTACACTTTGTCCAACTTAATTGCAAGCCATAGCTAATCATTTAGTGAATGTGATTTTATGAAGGAGTGTGTCGTTAAAGCCGAAGTAATTTGTCCAGCAAAAGGTGAAAGCATTCAAAGAAATAGCGTTAACTAGGAACTAGGCAGATAGAATAAATTACTTGTCAGTCAGATTGCGTGAACAATTAAAGAACAAAATAGTTGATTTTGAATTATTTTCATTGGCTCTCGATGAGTCACCTGATGTAACGGGTGTAGCACAGTTGGCTATATTCTTAAGGGCCTGTGACAGGAATTTTGAAATACATGAGGAGCTACTTGTTCTATGCATAACACCACGAAAAAAGCGAGGTTGTTTTTGAAAAATAACAGGAGATGATATAGCAGTACAATTTACCTTTGGTAAAGCTAGCTAGTCTAACAACGAATGGCGCACCAACCATGTAATGAAATGGTTTTGATGCGAAGCTACTAGTACTTGCAAAAATAAGTGAGACTGATGCTAATTTTAAATTTGCTCATTTTCAGAGCAATCATTCAACAAGAAAGATTCTACACAAAGCAATTACAGTTCTAACATGTCATAAGACCGTTTTCAGTCGATCTCGTGCCCGTGGTTTAAAAACTTTAAATCATCGCCAATTTTCAATGTTTCTGGGTGATATTGGACACGAATTTGATTGTATTCCTTACTACACAGAAGTCCGCTGGCTCTGTGCCATTAAGTATTGCAGAATTTTTTGAACTGCCTGAGAAATTTATTGTATTGTTTCTGAACAGAAAAGGTGAACATTTCCATACTGACGAATGTGTTCAGGATTTGGTATTTGCAGATGATCTCACTGGTCACCTGCGAGACTTGAATTTGAAACTTTAAAGTTAAGACAAAATTGTCACAACTGCGTGTGATGATGTGAAGTACTTTCAAGCAAAATTACGACTGTGGATAAATCAAATCTTGTTCACTTCTCAACGTGTCAGGAACTAAAAAGATTAAATACGGCTACAACATTTGATAAATATGTCCTACACCTGCAATCATTAGTAGATGCTTTCAATGAACTTCCTTTCATACGAGCAAGAATTTTCGTTGTTTGTATCTCCATTCTCATTTGCTTCTGAAAATGCTGCTGGTAATGTGCAACTAGAGTTGATAGAATAGCAGTTAGATTCTTTGTTGAAATCGAAGTATATAGAAGTGGCGGTGCCAAAATTGTGCAGTTATTTACCTGAACGGTACATTGAATTGTGTAAATTTGCAGCCAGATATCTTGCTATGTTTGCAAGCACTTAGCTCTGCGAGCAGTTTTATTTCCATCATTGAAGCTACAAATCAGCTCACCGTTCAAGATTATCTGATCAAAATTTGTCGTCAGTGATGAAAGTGTCAGTGGTAAACAAACTTCAACAAGACAATATACTTGTATCCCAGAAAAGATGTAAAGCATCAGGACCAAGAAAATAATGCCGAATCATAATAATTTGTAATTACCAAATAGTATTCCAAATTTAGATAAGGGACAGGTATGACATTAATTATTGTATTCTATTGTATTGTTTCTAATTTACATAAAACTAGTAGGCTGTATTGCAACTGATAATTTTGATGCGGCCCCTCAGGTCATAGTAAGTATTTTTTGTGGCCCATACACCGTAATGAGTTTGACATGCCTGCTATAGAAAGTGTTTTCCGTTCCAAAAATAGTTTACACTTAGGCTACATTTCAAGAAATGTATCCAAACACCTTGGACATGCTTAGGAAATAAGAGGTCGTAATATATTTCCAGTATTTTCATTGCACTACTTTTTATTTCAACACGCAAACAATTAAGCGTACATTAAACTCTTGTTGTGATCCAATGCTACGAAATGTTTTGAGGCAAAACGCTGTGGACGTGGATACGAATTTGTATAATAGGCTTCGAGTTCTCTTTTGCGAACATAAGGTCACTATTGGGGGTGGACTAGAGTTGTCCAGCCTCTACTGTTGATCTTTTATAAAGATGTAATGTGGCCAGCACAATGACCATCAGATTTCAATTTGTCAATGTACCTCTTGGAGTATTGTGAGATCAGCCACTTCAAACTCTGAGCATCTTGACAGGTCGACTAGAAAGTAATATCTCAAACTGGTGGCAGGTATACGTTATGCTGCATGTTTTGAAGCCATTCTCTAAGCACTTATGTAGGAAAGTATAAGACCTTATGTCCACAACGAGGCCTTAACTATGTTAAAGAAGGCACTTTTTTCAAGAGGCATATTTAGCTCCTGCTAATGATACACAGTATAATTACTCAATACTTTTTTCCCTATCTGCTTATACTCTATCGTCACATTTTTTCCCTGAAGAATGAAATTTTTGCGCTCTACAAAGGGGTAAATGTTCTTGAAGACATCGCAAGGAGTGTACTGATACTCCAAGAACGGCACTAAAGGCCGATCCTTCAAGTGGTCAAAATCTCTGCTGACGCAGGTGGTGGGGTCGTACATGGTCGTACAGAAGTGTTCCACCTTCCTAGGCACCGGCGCTATGATGTCTTCAAAGGGCCGGTAAGTCAGCGGAAAGATGTCTTCCTTGCGGAAAACTATCCGGTGCTTCTTGATCCTCGACAGCGCCCAGATGTACTCGGCGTTTTCCGTGAAGAAGAAGATGTCGATGTAAGGTGTCCGAAGGAAGTCATCTCCTTTCAGAAGATTGTTTTTCTTAGAGAAAAACTTGTACATCATGTAGCTTCTTGTATCCACGTCGTAGTCTGGAATACAATGAAGTATCTGTGGAAACATGAGGAAAATAGTCACATTGAGAATTTTAGCACTCGAGGCAAATCTAAAAGTAATTTTGGTCAATCAAATTTGAAAACTTTCTCTTCAATTTGGACTTCAAAAGATGTGTTAATGAAGTCATGACTTGTTATTAGATTTCTTTTGTAAGTATTTTTCAGTTTTTATATACTGACATTTACAAAATAGAAATTGGAAAATCCCTTTTGTTTTGTCAATGAAAAGCTTCTAGAAAAGACTACGTTTAAAAATGTTTTTTGTCATTTGGTCACATTTTCTAGCATCGTACACAGGTTTGCTTAGAGTGAGAATTTTATAAAAAAAAAAAAAAGGTTTTCGGAACGCATTTCTTTTTTAAATTCAGAATCATGACCTAAGACGTAACGTAGTTTTAATAAATATGACTTAAAGAAATAGTGAAACAAATAATGGTAGAACTGTTGGTAGGACCTACTTTTACTTATTGTATTTATTTATATAGATCAAGTGTTTGCCATGTGATTTACCAGCAATTTTTTTCCCCAGGAAAACAAAAGTAGTAAACAAAACCATTTGTTTTGCATTGTTAGACTTCCCTAGAAGTTAATTGTATAAAGGGAAGTATCTATATAAAGTAAAAAATGTTTATTGAGCATTAAAAAAAAAAAGTAACTGTCCGAATTTCAAGAAAATTGTATTATACATATTTAGCTGGTTTAGCGTTTAACCAAATTTAGGGGGAAGGGGAGGAGTATTTTAATTTGGTACCCCTTTCAGATCTTGCGATCTATGGGATCAGATGATGTAAAGTTCATATGTTTTTATAGCTGATCATTTACGAGGGTATCGTGTGTCCGGCACAACGACCAGCCGCCTTTACTTCCTCAACTAAGTCAAGTACCCATTAGAGTTGAGTGGTTCAAGGTCGTCCTAAAAAATGTTGCATCGAATTCAAGTCTTCAATGGGATTCAAACACGTGACTACTCTGTTCGGAAGTCAATCGACCACCATGTCCCCCATTTTATTTTAATTAAAGCCAACTTCTTTTCAAGTGGTAGTGCAGGCTTCACTAGACTTGTGCTATCTTATGCACTCACTAGACTTGTGCTATCTTATGCACTCACTAGACTTGTGCTATCTTATGCACTCACTAGACTTGTGCTATCTTATGCACTCACTAGACTTGTGCTATCTTATGCATTCACTAGACTTGTGCTATCTTATGCATTCACTAGACTTGTGCTATCTTATGCACTCACTAGACTTGTGCTATCTTATGCACTCACTAGACTTGTGCTATCTTATGCACTCACTAGACTTGTGCTATCTTATGCACTCACTAGACTTGTGCTATCTTATGCATTCATTCTGAAAAGGACACTAAGCACTAGAAGAAGATATAGATTAGATGTATAATGGTCACCTGTTTTACCCGCAACCAATCAGATCCGTTCATGCAGAGATCCATGTCATCGTCCCAAGGGATGAAACCGTGATGGCGATAGGATCCCAGCATTGTCCCCTCACACAAGAAATAGGTCACGTTGAAGGTCGTCATAGCCAAATGGAAGATTTTATAGGTCAGTCGAAGCTGGCGTTGCATCGCTGAGGACATGGGCGGCTTGAAGGGCGCATATCTGGGGATTGTATCAGTGACATTTTAACATGGGATTTACGCTGCTGAATGTGGATAAACTCTTGTGTGAGTATACTTATAGACATTAGTGTAACTGCGCAAAGTGGAGAGAGAGAGAACGAGGGAGAGAGAGAGAGAACGAGAGAGAGAGAGGAGAGAATAAATCAAATGAAAAGAGAAACAAAAAAAAATAAAGAAGAGAGAGATGGAATGAAATAGAACAAGAAAAATATAAAAAACATAAAAAATGATTTTTAAAAAATTTACCAACGGGGAAGAACCCCGTCCTTAAAACTATATCCAACAATAATGTACTAGTTATTTCCTATCTTTGGTATCAAACAAAATAATTAATTACCAATAATTGATTGACTAATTGAGTATTTTTGTTTATTGATTTGTATTTTGTTAGGTACAATAAATAACTGTTTAAAGTATTATCTTGAAATAGCATTAAGAATTATTTAAGGGGACTAAACCCAACACATATAGCCATATTTGTGAATACTAAAGTAATAGTTTCCTTGTTGCTATTAAACAAAATAATGAACAAAATAGAGACAAAGAAGCAAATAATACACATAAAAACTTATTACAATTAGAAAGAGAAGACCAGAGAACGTAGAGAGAACAAAGCAAGAGAGAGAGAGAGAGAGAAAGAGAGAGAGAGAGAGAGAATGTGTGTGCACTTCTATGAGAGTTTCCTACTGCACATCAGTTAAGAGACTTACTTCATATGAATGAGACTGACGTCTTCTTTGGACACTCCATACACATCAGCATGCTCCACAAGCTGGGAGAAATAGTGGTCATCGTAAGCAGGGAGGCTGTCCAGTGTGGAGACAAGTTTGGTCCAATCCACTGACTCTATCTTGGCCTGCATAGAGTGGGAGGAGAAGAGGCAGTCAACACAGAAACTTGCGACGAAATAGAAACAAAACCAATGGTCGGGAAATGTCCATGTTACAACGGAAATATTTTAGCATGGGAAATATAAATATCTACATCTGCCCGTGTCTGTCTGCGTGCTTGTATCTGCCTATCTGTGTCTTTGTGCTTGTCTGTCTCCTTGCCTGTCTGCCTACCAACTTACCTACTTATCTATCTATCTACTTACCTATCTTATCTTATCTATCCATCCATCCATATATAGGCCTATATATATATATATATATATATATATATATATATATATTGTTATAAACCTGGTGGTGGCACAGATGGGGGTAGTGGTGTGAGTGTAGTCAGCCGACGCAAATCGCCCCAGGCCAGCGCTAGACGAGCGGTCAACCGTGACGAGCTACGACGGTCAACCGAGTCGAGTATCAACAGGACGGTACGGGAAGGATCGCCGTCGTGAACAGAGCTCATGAGCGTCACGAGAGTTGTAGTCATCTGACCACCTAGAAACGTCGAGCGGCGTTCTGTCCGGTTCGAGAAGGCCAGTAGGGACCCTATATAAAGAGTGGAGGTGTCGCAGTCAAGACAGTCGAAAAAAGGGGCTCAATACAGGAAGGTTCAGAAAGCGGGTTCACGACAGGAGTTCAGAACACGGTCGACTACAGCACAGTTCAGCGGTGTGGTTCTGTACGGAGCATTACGACGGTTCAGTGAGGAGTACTATCAAGTACAGTTGAGACGAACGGCGTCTTGATCTTGGTCTGTGATCGAGTCCGACACAACGAGCCCAAGTGTGTGAAGTCCGTCCTGAACTGTTGAACCCAGTGCAAGCCCGGAACGAGACGGAGAGGCCAGTGCAAGACTTGATACGGCGGAACGGTGTTATCGGAGAGATATTCGTTATCGCAGAGCTATTTGTACTGTTCTACGTGCTGCCAATTGTACAGTATTGGCTGTTATTTATGGACATTAAACCTTTACGTTATTTTGGAGCCCTGACTTGTCAAGTTCTTTAAGTTGGTGGTGTATGGTGCAGTTTGCAGAGAGCCTGGATAGTGAGATTCGTAACAACTGGTGTCAGAAGTGGGATAGGATAGGATCGGAATCGGATTGGATCGGATCTACTATGGCTCGTCTGAAACTGCTGTACGAACTTGAATTTAGAGAACTGAAGCAAGAACTCCGTGAACGAAGGCTGAAGACATATGGAAACAAGGAAACTTTACAAGCACGCCTCCGAGAAGACATGTTGGAAGAAGAAGAAGATCCGGACACATACCTTTTTGAAGTCGAACCGGATTTGCTGGAACAGCTCACCAGTACTATGCAGGGACAGATGGCAGCTATGCAGGGACAGATGTTAGCTATGCAGGGACAAATCGCCAGTAGCAAACAGGAGCAGATGGCAGCTATGAACTCGGGGCTAGAAAACACCAATTCCAAGATAGATGCCATGAACACCAAGATAGCTGCCATGAACCAACGCCTACCTGCTGTGGAGGAGAGGATCATCAACTCAGACGTTCGTTCAGATGCTAAAGCCAGAGAGAGGAGCCTTGGCGGTGATCATGAGGACCCATTGAAACCTGACGAAGCCGTTGAGAGACATACGCAAGTCGAGAGACACCAGCCAGGTCCGAACCTAACAGACGTTGGTCCAGTTGCCAAGACTGGAGAGGAAAGTCCTGATGGTGGTAAAGAGAATCCAAGGCAGTCTGACGTGGACTTTGATGGACATTTGCAAGATGAAAGTCATCGACCGGGTCTGAAACCAACAAGCGATTGGCCCAATACTGAGACGAGAGAGAGATGTCCTGATGGTGGTAAAGAAAGCCGAATGGAGCCTGAAGCCGAAGACGAGGGACCTTTGCACGAGGAGTGTTGCCAACCTGCCCCACGAGCATGCCCTCCAGACAAGGCTGAAGATGATGACCTGTCCCACAATTCCCTGTCCTGTGGATTTGAAGCCCATCCCAGTCCTTCTTCGCAAAGCCCTATGAAGCCACCTCTTTGGTCAACAATCTTGGTAATCCCTGCCCTTACATCCTTTACCTCTCCATGTGTCAAGTGGCTGTCCTCAGTACCGACAGACAAGAGAGCGATGCAACCAAAACGTCACTGCAACAAGAGGACGATCAACTGGAGGAAAAGAAGAAGGCGGCGTTTGCGTAGTCCAACGTGCATGGTGATTCTACCAAGAAATAACTGCAGCCACATGAAGACCAACTGGCGGAGAAGAAGAAGAAGGCGACTTTTGCTGAGTGCAATATGGATGACCATGCGATCACGAGGTCGATACAACCAGATGAAGGCTAACTGGAGGAGAAGAAAACGTTTTCTCACGTGGATGGCGATGAAAGCACGACGGCGAGGCAACCAGGTCAAGGCAAACTGGAGGAGAAGAAGGAAGCGACCATTGCTGACTGCAACATGGATGGCCCCATTAAGCTCAAGACGCAAGCCAACTGCCACCGATCGACCCCCACCTACAGCGATGAAACTTCACAGCCAATGCCATGATGTTGATTCTGTCCGGGACGGACAGATCTAAGGAGGGGGCAGTGTTATAAACCTGGTGGTGGCACAGATGGGGGTAGTGGTGTGAGTGTAGTCAGCCGACGCAAATCGCCCCAGGCCAGCGCTAGACGAGCGGTCAACCGTGACGAGCTACGACGGTCAACCGAGTCGAGTATCAACAGGACGGTACGGGAAGGATCGCCGTCGTGAACAGAGCTCATGAGCGTCACGAGAGTTGTAGTCATCTGACCACCTAGAAACGTCGAGCGGCGTTCTGTCCGGTTCGAGAAGGCCAGTAGGGACCCTATATAAAGAGTGGAGGTGTCGCAGTCAAGACAGTCGAAAAAAGGGGCTCAATACAGGAAGGTTCAGAAAGCGGGTTCACGACAGGAGTTCAGAACACGGTCGACTACAGCACAGTTCAGCGGTGTGGTTCTGTACGGAGCATTACGACGGTTCAGTGAGGAGTACTATCAAGTACAGTTGAGACGAACGGCGTCTTGATCTTGGTCTGTGATCGAGTCCGACACAACGAGCCCAAGTGTGTGAAGTCCGTCCTGAACTGTTGAACCCAGTGCAAGCCCGGAACGAGACGGAGAGGCCAGTGCAAGACTTGATACGGCGGAACGGTGTTATCGGAGAGATATTCGTTATCGCAGAGCTATTTGTACTGTTCTACGTGCTGCCAATTGTACAGTATTGGCTGTTATTTATGGACATTAAACCTTTACGTTATTTTGGAGCCCTGACTTGTCAAGTTCTTTAAGTTGGTGGTGTATGGTGCAGTTTGCAGAGAGCCTGGATAGTGAGATTCGTAACAATATATATATATATATATATATATATATATATATATATATATATAATGATCTCTTACATTATTGTTAAGTACGTATTGAAGTATCAAGGCAACTATGTCATTGCTGGGCCGAACACTTTTATTCATTCATCATTGGACTCACTGGACGCCATCTTGGGCAGAACTACTTGTTCACAACACAAGACGCATAACTCACAATGACTAAGGGCTATAACTCACATCTATCAAGTATTAACAATTCTATATAAGCTTCGAATGTAATATATAAAATTGTCTCAACTTATCGAACTCAACAAGCACATCCTTGTGCTTCCTGTAGGTCAAACTCGAACATTGATATGCCATATATTCTCTTCATCTTAAGATTCTACAATGATATCTATTCTCTTCATCTTAAGATTCTACAATGATATATCTACCTTTATTGCCTCGCACGTTATTTTCTCGCCCAGTTCCACTGGGTACCTGACTTCCTCCAAATAAAACATCTGAATGATCTGGCCAGAGCTGAGGTGGAACCAGGAGGCGGGGATGAAGAAGTAACCGACCAGGTTTCTTGCAGGGGTAACGAATGCCAGGGTCAAAAGACACAGGAGCACAATAGCCAGAACGCGTAGGATGAAAATGGCTTGTCTCCTGAACTTCGGCCGGACGCTGACCAGACGAGGAAGCTTCCTGTACAGACGTCTCATCCGGTGGAGCCGGAGCATTTTCTTCGCTTATTTACGACGTTCTGAGAAGAAAAACAAAAAAAAACATGTCTGTGACAGATTGCCTCAACTAAATAGCTGTGACAGAATGCTTCAACTAAATCTTCTCTACATCACATTTCATAAACAAATCATTCGGATACATTGAAGAGATAGTCATTGGCGTGAGCAATTAATAATTAAATTGTAATAATTTCATTTTTATATCGCAGATTAATGTGAACATTATCAGATTTATCAGGTCCTGTTATGTCATTCATATATGTGATGCTATATTATGCGATGCCTACATTATGTGATCCACTATCACGTGATCACTATATTATGTAACATCTATTATTTTAAGCGATATAATCACAGCAGTGGGGGGGGGGGGGTCAACATTATCAAATTATTAAGCGTGTCGCAACATTATTCACTTATCAGGCGTATTACGACATTATCAAGAGTATCACGACATTACCAACTTATCAAGCATATCACAACTATATCAAGATTATCAACTTATCAATTATAATAAATATCATGTTATTATAAACCTATCAAGTGTATCACATTATCCATTTATCAACTTATCAAGTGTATTATGCTATTACCAACTTCTGAAGTTTATCATGACATAATCAACTTGTCAAGTGTATCGTGACATAATCAACTTATCAAATGTATCTCAAAATTATCAACATGATCAGCTTATCAAGTGTATCGCAACATTATCAACTTCTCAAGCGTATTACGACATTATCAACTTATCAAGTGTATCACGACATTATCAACTTATCAAGTGTATCACGACATTATCAACTTCTCAAGCGTATTACGACATTATCAACTTATCAAGTGTATCACGACATTATCAACATTATTAACTTATCAAATGCATCATGTTATTACCAAGTTATCAAATGTATCACGGCATTATCAACATTATCAACTTATCAAGTGTATCGCGACATTATCAATTTATCACCTGTATCTCGATATTATCACCGTTTTGTTTTATACACACACACACACACATCGTCAGAATTAATCAGAAATGAACAAAAACAAGTTCGGAACGAAGATTGATTTAGATGAAATAAAGATTCTTGTTTTAAAAAAAAAGGCTAATGCAGAAAATACTGTGATACTTAATGTCTAGGTAATGGTTAATATAAAACAATTGTATCTAATCAGTTTTAAAAAAATACATTGATTCTGTTTTTAGCCCGAGTGTTATTCTTGAAAACTCACTTCATGTGTGGAAGTTCTCGCAATACTGCTCCTTATAGCTGGTGTAACCAGTACAATGACTAATTCCTCTTTAAAGCTTGTGTTGCCAATACAATCCCCCATTGCTCATTAAAGATTGTTTGGCCAGCACAATGTCTGACTGACTCATCATGAAAGCTTGTGTTGCCAATACAATGCCCCATTGCTCATTAAAGATTGTTTGGCCAGCACAATGTCTGACTGAGTCATCATGAAAGCTTGTGTTGTCAATACAATGCCCCATTGCTCATTAAAGATTGTTTGGCCAGCACAATGTCTGACTGACTCATCATGAAAGCTTGTGTTGCCAATACAATGATCCATTGCTCATTGAAGATTGTTTGGCCAGCACAATGTCTGACTGACTCATAATGAAAGATTGTGTTGCCAATACAATGATCCATTGCTCATTGAAGATTGTTTGGCCAGCACAATGTCTGACTGACTCATAATGAAAGATTGTGTTGCCAATACAATGATCCATTGTTCATTGAAGATTGTTTGGCCAGCACAATGTCTGACTGACTCATAATGAAAGATTGTGTTGCCAACAAATATCAAACTCCTCAAATAAGGTGTAGGCTTTCTACAATAAACGTCAAATACTCATTAAACCTGGGTAGACATTGGCCTTTATAAAATATTCCATTTTTTAAAGTCTTTACCAGCATTAAACTTGAAGGCATAAATTCGATAGCCAATCACAAATCACGCAGTCATTCCAAGACTAGGGCCCCTGGTCGTCGTGACCCACAATTTGAGACTTGTTGGTGCAGGCAAAGGTAACAAATGCCTTGCGTCATGTTCTGTGACGCAGTTCTTAGTTCCGGCAAGAAAACAGACATTCCCATTGGAAATATACTCGTCATTTACTTTAGAAGGAAGTTTTCAGTATTAAACATTCGATGAGAACATTTTTTTACCTGAAGTTGATAAGTTGAGAAACATTTATTTAGACCAATGAATTATATGGAGGCGCGGTGGCTGAACGGTAAAGCGCTTGGCTTCTGAACCTGGGACGGGGTTCGAATCCTGGTGATGACTGGGATTTTTATTTCGGGATCTTCGGGCGCCTCTGAGTCCATACAGCTCTAATGGGTACCTGACATAAGTTGGGGAAAAGTTAAGGCGCTTAGTCGTGCTGCTGGCCACATGACACCCTTGTTAACCGTAGGCCACAGAAACAGATGACCTTTACATGATCTGCGCTATAGACCACAAGGTCTGAAAGGGGAACTTTACTTTTTTTCAATGAACTATATGAGATAATAATGTAATTATGCTTGATTTCATTGCATAGTATTTGTTTTGTATTAGTAACATCAAAGAGAAATAGAAAACGTAAAGACTAAGCCTTCAAACAATACAAATTGTTGTCTCTTGTGGATATATTCAATTGTTTAGGTTCTAGAACCGCTAAATTAGCGGATTTCGAATTGAAGCTAACTGTAAAACGTGGAAAAGCCGAAGAGGTTTCAAAAAAAAAAAACAGACGTAGATGTACAACGAGGATTTGTTCGAGAAATTAGTCGTATGAATGAAACATTAGCATCAAACTCGGTTTAAGTGAGGGCTAGCCCAAATCCTGTTCATGAAGTGTGCAACTAAAATAGAATGAGATTTCGGTAAATCTGTGTCAGACATGAAGAACAGGATTGACGATTTTCTCTGCCTCTCGCAGACCCCTGAGTTTAAGTTTGAACTAAGCAACGTTTGAATCAATCGGACAATGGCGCGTCCAATAGTGTTTTTTTTTTTTATCTGGATAGCCTCCGCCATGCTGTGGCCCGGACAGGACGTCTATTGATCAGAACAGTTTAGCAAAGCAACGTTTTCATTCTTGGAGTGAATATCATTTCATGTCACAATCGGTGGGAAGTTTTGACCAATAGCTCGTTGCCACGTCATAGGTCTCTACGGGTTGTGACGTTGCAGGTCAGTGTTCAGGCCTCCCTGTAACGATTGGTCTCGGTCATACTCACGTGATGGTGTAAACATGCTTCACTTAAAATGGTATTATTGCTTGTCTATGGCTATCACCCGGAAGTAATTCAGATAGTGGGACATGTTTGTCCGTTGAAGTATTTGAACAAAAACATCGTTGGCAGGCGCGCTCTTTCAACAAGATAATTGTATTCTGATCCGTTGTTTGGTATTGATAGGGAAAACATTACCGGGAGGAGGGGGTGTGATAGGGCAATTGTCTGTCAATCCTATCAAGAACACTACTGCTTCATTGATTACCAAACTGGCAGCCACTGGCAAATCAAATTAAACTTGTAATTTGCTAATGATAATGTTTTTCAATAACCAAATGGGCGTCTGGATATCTTCATGGAGACAATCCCCACATGTCAAATAGTCTAATACGCACCTTGTATATCAAAGAACAAAATTAGTTTTGTGATTGGTGGATTAACATGGACAATAGTTCGCAGTGACATTAGCCATGTATTGGGGATTTTTCCTCTAAAAGTTAATCTCATTAATCTGCTTTTTGTTTACACTATTGACTTCATAAGGTTCCGTTTATTGTATTCAAGCAATAAAATGTAGTGGGAGAGGTTAGGGTTAGAAGAGGAAGCGATATGAAGAACTATGTGGGCGGTATAATGTCACTATCTGAGACAAAAGGGAGACTACTTTTATTTTTACAAAGCTTCTGTCTGTCTGTCTCTCTGTCTGCTACACGTTATTTCTCCCACACGAATCTTGTTGGAGTTTTTCAAAATTATTTTTTGTACCTGACAAAACAAGAATCAATTTAAACATGTTTACAATGGTAGCACAATGGTGCTATAACAAATTACAAACAAAAAAATCTGCAATTCCGCGCAATTTTAATAACAAGCATTTCGTGAGAGAACAGTTAAACTTTATGCGCCAAACAACGGTCAAGTTTAGGCTTGGTTGAGAATAACTTGAGATGCTGGCGAAATTCGACTCAGTCATCTTCAACTAAATAAGAACGCCGAGGCTCACGACCATTAAATGCGACATAGGATTCAAAACGAGCTTAAGGGCATGATGGCATCAGAAGTAAAAGGGAAAGTTATTGATCAAATCAAACTTGCTAAATATGTTTCTGTCATCCTTGACTGCAAGCCATAAAGAGCAGATGCCCCTTATATATTTCAAGTTTTGGACCTATCAGATTGAAATTCAAGGAACAAAGAGTCAGACAAAGAGTACGACGCAAGAAATACAAGGTTACAAAGACAAACTTAAATCGGCCCCCGAAGTGGTCCACCCAGGTTTCAAAATTTTCAGAAAGAATATCAGAATGAAATTCTAACAAAGGCAAATGACAGAGAAGAATGGACAAAGAAGTTTGACCGATCTTATGTGGTGACCCAAGGGTCCAGCAGACCAAGGGATAGCTGAAAGTGAAGGTGAAGTTGAATGTGAACCTGGCCTAGCTGATGTCATATAATGATTATCTAAAAGATCTAATTGTTTTGTAAAGGGTCAATCTCTTATTCAAAGCCTCAAGGGAAAAAAATGTTTCCGTAAAAATAAAGAAATTCCTTTGGCGGACTGAACAATGTTAGTGACGACGATAATATGAAAAACTACTGATTAATTGTTATTTTAAATTATGTTTCACTTATATGCATATTAAATAGATTTTTTTCTTTTTTTTTTTTTAAATTAAACTTTCTTTTTTTGTAAATCTAGTGATTAATTAGTTATGTAACTTAGCAATACATTTGTAAAAAAAAATATTATTTGGACAAAATTCTAAAACCGTTTGCATAAATGTTTTTAAAATATGGTAAATAGTTATCTCCCTTACTAAATAGCCTGCCGTGTTTGTTACTATTAATAGTGAATAAATGTAAAAATGGTATATTTTATGAAAAAAACTGATTCCATAGTTGATTTTAAAAATTTCATTTTTCGCTTTCAGAAAAGAAAAAAAGCAACCGTTGCATCAGAAATTTGAATGGTCTAAAATATCAGGATTTCGGATTTTAATATATTTTCTAGTTTACGAGATCTAAACTGGACGGACGGACGGACGGACATACGGACGACACAAAAGTAATAGCGTCTATTCCCCTGTCGGGGGCCGCTAAAAATTAACCAATTAATTAACCGACTATCGGTAATTAATTATTTTGTTTGGTATCGAACAAGGCAAAGAAATCGTACTTGACAGATGTGATGGTATAAGTTGAATTAAATGTTTGATGAGGCTTGAGCCCTGACTAGACACATTTTGCATGTATTGAAAAAGCGATCACGTTAACCCCACCCCCTCCTTTTCCTTTGACCAACTGGTCCAGACAAGTGATATTGACATAGGGCATTGAGAACAGGAAACGCATGAGATTGCGCTATACAAAACAATTGGTACAAACTTTTCTCATCGCATACATTTATTATTGTTGGTCTAAATCCATTACAAATTTAATTACATAACTGATCCAAACTAATTAATACAATTACATTTAATATAAGCTTTGTTTTTTAAAAAGTATTGTTATGTTTGTCTTGTTCAAGAAATAATGTACAAAGACTTCATGTTGCAGTAAGCTTGCTTTATTTCATCCTACTTTAACACCCCCCCACACCCATATTTAAAGAATAATAACACTCGATTGTATGGAACAAAGTAGCGATCTAGTAAGTGCGTGTAGTGAGATGTGTGTTATAGCTCTATGTATGAATCCATTCTGAAGGTTCAACCGCTGAGACTTATATCTTGAAGATTTTCTTGTTTCGGACGTTCCTTGAAGATTATGACGTACTAGCCTAAACGTCCATCAGGATGACGGGATGGCAGCTGTGGCTGGGTTTGAACTCGGGACGATCGTGTCGACAATCTGGAGCGCATACCACACGACAAGTCCTAGGTAGGCCTATAACAAGACATACCAAGTTCAGCAGCCAACCTGGCCACACTGACCTAACCAGGATTAAAAACAACATCTGTCATTATAATAATTGAACTATGTTTGTATTTGAAATCTGGACCTACAGCAGATGTTAACAATAGGATGGTTCACCAACACACCTCGAAGTTAAGTCCCAGTGGTTCTAAAAATCTTTCGAGAACATCACCAAGTTTAAAAGTAGCTTTACTTTGCTTCCCTTGTGGAATAGTCAGTCCCCTTACATTATTTCTACAATTCAGACACTACCTTTTTTTATACGCCCATGCATCAGTTGTGGCCCTTAAGAATAAATCACTTTTGTTTCGCCTCCTCCAGAAAAAACTGTCAAAAAGAGAGACAACTTTGTCTGTCATGTGTGGCAACTGGATCTGTCTAATTGCATGAAAAACTGCACACAACCCTAATCTTCGGGACTGAAGACAGTTTCTTCTTTGCCATCAGGGATTATTTATGTACCTAATTATTTATTTATTTATTTGCCAGAGTACTATATATTAAATGTTAACTTTTTTTTTTGTCATAGTCAAATTTTCGGAAGTAAGAAAATCAAAAGTAAATTGCAATCATCGCCATAAGTCAAAGTAGCTACTTGGAAAGTGATGAAAATGTAGAAAAAAAAGTCGATGTGAATGGTAGGACTAGTGTTCCAAACGGACCAACTCGTATTATATATGTGTGTGTGTTTATTTGGAGTTCATATTATTCTTAATATATGTGACAAAAGAGTAGTTCGGTGGTCGAAAGATAGAACGATTGGCTTCCAAACCACGAATCTTGGGTTCGAATTTCGGTGCAGACAGGAATTTTCAATTATGGAATTTTTAGGACGCCACTGAGTCCACTCAATTCTAATTAGTTGTAAATGCTGATGGTCGTTGTGCTGGCCACATGACACCCTTGTTAACCGTCGGCCATATGAACTGATAGATCGCAAGGTCTGAAAGGAGCACTTTACTTTTTATATGTATGGTATAAAAGAGCTGGCTGAAATGACACTTTATGCAATAAAAACAAAACTATTCTGGAAACAGCTTACAACTGGATAACTCTACTGCTTTCCTTCAGCATTATCAGTTACCAGGTACGAAAGTTGCTAATTGAAAAAAAAAAAGGTGGACCCACACATCCAGGTACATTGATAACGTTTGTTGCAGATAATAAAAACATTCATTTTTATATAATGTCCTTGTAGAAGTTTACCCGTGTAGACGTCACGTGTGTTGGACTCATTGATGGTTTCTTATGCGTGTAGACCGTAGACGTCATGTGTGTTGGACTCATTGAAGGTTTCTGCGCTACACAGATAAAGGTGTGGATTGTTCGTCCCCTAACTGTACTTATAATACTGCGTTGTGAAAAGACATTTGTTCGCTAAGCCTAGGGCTACGATAGTTAAAGTATAACTAGTGAACTTACTGAAGGACTCTGACTCTCATCTAGATCTAGACTCTTGATATATATATACAACTTGAAACTTAGTCTAAAAAGTCTACTTTACGAGTCTCTACTACTTTACTTACTATTTGAATTATGAGTTTAAACTTAAAGTAAACTTAAGATCCTTCAAAAGATCATTTAAAAGATTATTCAAAAAGTGTGTGAGCGTCACGCTAAAAGATGACCACGGGAAATCCGCATGATAATACAGAAGAGTTTCAAGAAAGCCTGTTAGAAGGGCGAAGTATTTTACACATGTAAAAGTCACATTTTTTAAAGACCTTATGTTAACCTTAACACATTGTGACCACAATGAAGATAGTGAAATAGTAGGGACAATTTGAACCAAGAGACTGACAATCAACACAAATACATTAGCGGCTCTCCTTGCATGGCCACTATAGACTACACTACAGACTTACACTAAAAGTTAATGTACGTTTAGAAGATTCTTCAAGCTTTCAAATCAAAATGAAATGGTACAGTCAAACTAAAATGTGATGGCACAGTCAAACTAAAATGGGATGGTACAGTCAAACTAAAATGGGATGATACAGTCAAACTAAAATGGGATGGTACAGACAAACTAAAATGGGATGGTACAGTCAAACTAAAATGGGATGGTACAGTCAAACTAAAATGGGATGGTACAGTCAAACTAAAATGGGATGGTACAGTCAAACTAAAATGTGATGGTACAGTCAAACTAAAATGGGATGGTTCAGTCAAACTAAAATATGATGGTACAGTCAAACTAAAATGTGATGGTACAGTCAAACTAAAATGTGATGGTACAGTCAAACTAAAATGTGATGGTACAGTCAAACTAAAATGGGATGGTACAGTCAAACTAAAATGGGATGGTACAGTCAAACTAAAATGGGATGGTACAGTCAAACTAAAATGGGATGGTACAGTCAAACTAAAATGTGATGGTACAGTCAAACTAAAATGGGATGGTACAGTCAAACTAAAATGGGATGGTACAGTCAAACTAAAATGTGATGGTACAGTCTGTGACAAGTCAAAAACTCGCTGTCAGAGTCACTCTAAATTATCACAGCATTAATTATTATTTTTCATTATTTATTTATTTTATTTTAATTATTTCCCCATCCTACCCCTGAATTCTTCACCCGCCATACCTTTTCCTCTCCAGGCTAGACTTAGTTGACCACATTGGAGATAGCTAAGGCGCGTCCTTTCATTTATCTGCCCTTGATCGGGGAAAGGTAGACACACAATCTCTTTGTCTTCCCGCCGGATGTCTGAAGGACGATCGCGGTTGACCCCACCTTGGTTTGAATGCAAGCTAATCCTTCTCCCCCCCCCCCCTTTCTCTCACGTCTCTCTTTGATCTAAGAGATTACCCTGGTCAACACACAGCGTGATATTCCAAGGTGCGGCTCCCACCTCAAGTCAAATCCACCCACGTGTAAGATAATGCTAAGCCTAGGACATTTCCGGTGTCCGCCCACACTTTTCAGGCATATATATATAGTAAACCAACTCAAATCACCCTCTCTTTCTCATTCGAGCTGAGCTATCGAGTCTGGACTATATCACTTATTCTTTCTCCTAGAGGAATACCTGGTGGTAAGCCGAACTTAATCACAAGTTCCACCTTAATTACTCTGTGTATATTTCCATTGGATTTTATCATGTGTATTTTGCTTAGTTCATTTATATTTAATTAGTACATTGTGTATTTCTCACTGGCGTAAGTAGAAAACATAAACATGTCCTATGTATTTTAGTATTGCATTAATCTATTAATGCTATGTTGCTCAATTGATCGTTGATGCAACCATGTATATATTTGTACATCTTATGTTATTCCTTTATCTCGGCTGACAACCTTGATAATCTTACTAGCGCACTGATACTGCGTCTAGAAAAGAGATACGAGTTATCTCCCCTGTAACGAATTATCTCCCCTTTACTCATTTTACTCTAATGAGAGTTGCGACGCTTGAAGGGACATTCAAGCACGCTCCATTGTTCTCGACCCACGGTCACATGTAAACAAACCATCTGGGTCACTGACCACCGCCCAACTCCCCCCCCCCTTTTCTTTCTCTATCCACCTGTGGTGTTTATGTGAGATTATTATTTCCCCTGCTATGTACATTTTATATTATTACGTTCTCTTTTATGTACATTTCTATATTGCTACTATCTGCCATCTATTTTCCAAACCCCATTTGTCATCATCTCCCCTTTATGCTCTAAAGCAATTTTACCAATCTGACGAATGCACCTCAGTCGAGGGCATCGATAAGATGCATGAGAGACATGTCCTAACTTGTCTTTATTTATCCGCAGCCTCCCTCAGGTGTCTGCCTATTTATCGGATTACTTATCTGCCTATTTGCCTACTGGCCTATCTATGTGCTTAAGTGCTAATCAGCGCTGCACTTGCCTAGTTGCTATCAAGAATCACCTATTGCCTAGTTACTGGATCAACGATCCATTTACCTGCAGTTGTGCTTAGTGCTATTCAGCGCTGCATTTGCCTACTGAGATCTACTCAACACTACTACTTGGCGCTATCGGCATTGCCCGCCTATTCGACAGCCCACCTGTCAAGCTATTAGGTGCGACGTCCCTATAGACCAGATCTGTGTGAGACGTCATAGCTACGCCAACCCTCTGCAACTCACTGGACATATCCTGTCAACTACGCTGCCCACGGCAGATCAGCTCTGCCCGCAGTGACCTTGTGCCCACGGTATCCGGCCACCCGCCATACTGTGCCCACTACAGATACTAGAACTTGGGACTGAGACTCCACAAGAACTATATCGCCGGCGTCCCTCTATCCGCTAGAGCGCCACCTCCAGCTGCAGAACCTCAAGCCAGGACACAGCCAGCTGCGACATCAACAGGATAACCAGCTAAGTCAGAGGACAAAGTGACATACTCTCTTATTAGGTGCAAGAGTGATGATTAAACATAGAATATACTAGAGATAGACGCAAACCCTCCCCCTTTTTATTATTATATGTATATTTATGTAAATAAATATCCTTTATTTTAACTTTTGTATCTATCTTTCATTGCTTTGTCTCGTTGCGTGTCTGCTCCCGATTCATATGCTGATAAGTGGGGGTGTGATAGCTTTAAAAATAATCATCCCCTAGACATAAAACGTGCCAAGCACACGTCACATTTCCCCACCTGTCACATTTTGGCGAGCCCGTCCGTGGATTTAACCCATACTACAGCAGGCACGAACAGGCAGCAATAACTAAATTCCATATCAATATTTTTTCTAAAAATATTTATAAGTATCATCACTTCGCATTATTAAGAGTGTCACTTCTGTCATATTTTATTTATTACTATTATTGCATTTCATGTGTAATATTTTCTTGCAGGAACTTTGTGATTAACGCAGGCAGACACCACATTCCTTTTGCACTCTTTCCTATATCCAGCGACTCACTTTCACTAACCCACTTTCTTTAATTCTAGCTCAATCCTATTATCCATTCTATCTGCCCTTCCACCATCCTAGCACCTCTCATTACCCACCCCTCACCACTATGGCCAGTGGCACATTCTCCAAAGAGCACTCTGACTTAATGCAGAAAATAGCTGAATTCAAAGAAATAGCGGCCACCCTATATAATGATGAGGCAGAACGAAAAAAATATGTGAGGGAACGTTTTGAGGCCTTTAGAAGAGAAGCTGAGGAAAAAGAAAGGGAAGAAAGAGAAGCGAAGTCTAAGCAAAGAATGATAGAAGAGGAAGAGGAAGAAAGGAGACTAGACAGGGAACATGAGTTAAAAATGAATGCGATTAAGCAGGAAATACTAGAAATCAGACAGCGCTATAGACCGCAGAGTTTGGAGCTGAACAGCACACCCGCAAGACAAGACCAGGAAGCAGAGGAGAGTGGAATCATGACTCATGTCAAAACAGAGCACACCGCCCCATCAGATACAGAAGTTGCTTCTAAGGATGAAATTTTCATGCATGATACTCCTCCCCTCAACAATCCCACATTGTCTACCCAGCCCAACCCTCCAGCTCAGTCTAATAGTTCTGTAAACGGCGACGTCACAATCCAGCCCATGCCCTCAAGCAAACCCCAACCTAAAAAGGCACCAATCCAACGACCAGCCAAGCACGAAAACTGTAGTCGCCCAGCATTTAAGCCTAGTCATAACCAGAACAACCAAGCCCACCGTGGCTGGAACAACAGCACTCGTGGCAACAAACCTAACCAAGCCTACCATGACTGCAACAACAGCATGCGTAGCCGCAAATCTAATCGCAACCGCCAAAAGCAGCAGGCCCCACAGACCATTTCAGTAATGACCTCGGTCCTCAAACCCTCTGTGACTAATCAGCAAACACAGACTGATAGAACAGCGGGCGACCCATACGTCATATCAACACTGACTGTGGCCCCTGAACCCACTGCTCTTGGCCTAACGAAAACGGAAGTCCTACCGTTACTTCCTCAACCTGTCTCATCTCCCCCTGGGATAGAGACCATTCTGGTAAATGGGCGGTACGTCCGATCCCTATTTGACACAGGCTGTGCGGTAAGTTCAGTTATCTGCAAAGCACTGGTTGATCCGGCTGATCTCACAGATAGAACTGTGACGATTCAGTCCCTTGACCGTGAGATTCCTCCAAAGGTTCTTCCTATTGCTAGGGTCCACGTAGAATGCAAGTACGTACATGGCACCATTGACGCAGCCGTCATGGACACGCCAGTGTATGACTTCATTCTAGGCTCAAAATATGTTCCTCTTGGAGTAGTCAACAAACCATACTTCTCTCTGCCCGTCGGTAGATCGACGAAGCAGAGAGGTGGCCGCAACCAGCAGGTTGGAAGCCCTGGTCGCCACACTCACCCGCCCGGTCCCGACTCATCAGCGAAGCTTAAACCACTTTGCCCTGGCCTTGACACTGCTAGGAAGTCACGAGTTAAAGTGTGCCCCCGCACTCGTGAAGGTCTACTTGACCCAGGCTACTCAGCCAAAATTAAGCAACATTCCTCTGACATTGACAGTGTCAGAATGCCCCGAGGTAAGATGAACCCTTGCTCTCGTGGACTCACTCCTTTTCATGGCTCCTCAGCCACCATTCCGAATCAACCTCACCCTGGCATTGATAGTGTCAGGAAGTCACGAGGTAAGCCGAACCCTCGCGCTCGTGAAGACTCTTCTCACCCTGGCTCCTCAGCCACCATTCAATATCAACCTTCCCCTGGCATTAACCGTGTCAGGAAGCCACGATGTAAGCCAGATTATCGCACTCGTGGGGACGTTCTCCGGCAGAACTCCACATTCTTTATCAGGCCACTCTTCCCTGACATTGATCGTGTCAGACGATACCGAGGTAAGCTGACTACTTACTCTCGTAAAGAAGCGCCTCACAGCGGCTTCGGAGGTAAGCCCCAACGAGCACACGTGCCTTGGGCACCCCGCCTAAGCCCTAATCACACTCCCCAATCCGCCCCAGGAAGGAATTATTACTCACCCAATCGCCCAATCTACTCTCCCAAGCAACCCCATATGTTTCACTCAGGTGACTACATACACAGGGACGGGAAGTAGACCACGGACAGACTTGGACAGACTCTCCTCCTGGCATGGCTATCCCTTTATTTTTCCAGATTTTTTTTTCTAATGCTGTGATAACAACTGATCTTAAAGTTAGAGTGACATCAGTCTGCTCGCACTTTATGGATCTTTCTGCGATAGATCCATCTTGGCGGCGGCGTATGTGACAAGTCAAAAACTCGCTGTCAGAGTCACTCTAAATTATCACAGCATTAATTATTATTTTTCATTATTTATTTATTTTATTTTAATTATTTCCCCATCCTACCCCTGAATTCTTCACCCGCCATACCTTTTCCTCTCCAGGCTAGACTTAGTTGACCACATTGGAGATAGCTAAGGCGCGTCCTTTCATTTATCTGCCCTTGATCGGGGAAAGGTAGACACACAATCTCTTTGTCTTCCCGCCGGATGTCTGAAGGACGATCGCGGTTGACCCCACCTTGGTTTGAATGCAAGCTAATCCTTCTCCCCCCCCCCTTTCTCTCACGTCTCTCTTTGATCTAAGAGATTACCCTGGTCAACACACAGCGTGATATTCCAAGGTGCGGCTCCCACCTCAAGTCAAATCCACCCACGTGTAAGATAATGCTAAGCCTAGGACATTTCCGGTGTCCGCCCACACTTTTCAGGCATATATATATAGTAAACCAACTCAAATCACCCTCTCTTTCTCATTCGAGCTGAGCTATCGAGTCTGGACTATATCACTTATTCTTTCTCCTAGAGGAATACCTGGTGGTAAGCCGAACTTAATCACAAGTTCCACCTTAATTACTCTGTGTATATTTCCATTGGATTTTATCATGTGTATTTTGCTTAGTTCATTTATATTTAATTAGTACATTGTGTATTTCTCACTGGCGTAAGTAGAAAACATAAACATGTCCTATGTATTTTAGTATTGCATTAATCTATTAATGCTATGTTGCTCAATTGATCGTTGATGCAACCATGTATATATTTGTACATCTTATGTTATTCCTTTATCTCGGCTGACAACCTTGATAATCTTACTAGCGCACTGATACTGCGTCTAGAAAAGAGATACGAGTTATCTCCCCTGTAACGAATTATCTCCCCTTTACTCATTTTACTCTAATGAGAGTTGCGACGCTTGAAGGGACATTCAAGCACGCTCCATTGTTCTCGACCCACGGTCACATGTAAACAAACCATCTGGGTCACTGACCACCGCCCAACTCCCCCCCCCCTTTTCTTTCTCTATCCACCTGTGGTGTTTATGTGAGATTATTATTTCCCCTGCTATGTACATTTTATATTATTACGTTCTCTTTTATGTACATTTCTATATTGCTACTATCTGCCATCTATTTTCCAAACCCCATTTGTCATCATCTCCCCTTTATGCTCTAAAGCAATTTTACCAATCTGACGAATGCACCTCAGTCGAGGGCATCGATAAGATGCATGAGAGACATGTCCTAACTTGTCTTTATTTATCCGCAGCCTCCCTCAGGTGTCTGCCTATTTATCGGATTACTTATCTGCCTATTTGCCTACTGGCCTATCTATGTGCTTAAGTGCTAATCAGCGCTGCACTTGCCTAGTTGCTATCAAGAATCACCTATTGCCTAGTTACTGGATCAACGATCCATTTACCTGCAGTTGTGCTTAGTGCTATTCAGCGCTGCATTTGCCTACTGAGATCTACTCAACACTACTACTTGGCGCTATCGGCATTGCCCGCCTATTCGACAGCCCACCTGTCAAGCTATTAGGTGCGACGTCCCTATAGACCAGATCTGTGTGAGACGTCATAGCTACGCCAACCCTCTGCAACTCACTGGACATATCCTGTCAACTACGCTGCCCACGGCAGATCAGCTCTGCCCGCAGTGACCTTGTGCCCACGGTATCCGGCCACCCGCCATACTGTGCCCACTACAGATACTAGAACTTGGGACTGAGACTCCACAAGAACTATATCGCCGGCGTCCCTCTATCCGCTAGAGCGCCACCTCCAGCTGCAGAACCTCAAGCCAGGACACAGCCAGCTGCGACATCAACAGGATAACCAGCTAAGTCAGAGGACAAAGTGACATACTCTCTTATTAGGTGCAAGAGTGATGATTAAACATAGAATATACTAGAGATAGACGCAAACCCTCCCCCTTTTTATTATTATATGTATATTTATGTAAATAAATATCCTTTATTTTAACTTTTGTATCTATCTTTCATTGCTTTGTCTCGTTGCGTGTCTGCTCCCGATTCATAT